>NC_056744.1:983872367-983992367 GCF_019279795.1 Protopterus annectens
AGCCTAGCCAAGAATTTATCCCATGTTCTGACAAGTCAGCACCCGATGCCCCTGTCCAGCAGGGACACAGGTGGAATCCCAGGGGTGTATTTTTTGATGTTAAGTTGTCTGTCTCGCCTTCATTTCTTACTTGTTGGGATCGAAGCCGATCCTCGGCTCCGACTTGGCCATCTTCTATAGCTCAAGAGCTGTTTACTGGCTCGAGGCTACTCCTTATCCCATGATGCCTAGCGCTAGCTACCCAGATCTCGTTTGCCGCTTCAGCTGCGAGGTTCGTTGTTACTGGCTCAGGCTCGTATAAGTTTTATTGTACTACTAACATAGTCGTTAATTATTTTGTTGTTGTATTAGTGTAATTGTAGTTTTCCCTTAGAACTTGTTTAAGTTAGAGATCCCCCCCCCTTTCCTATCCCTCTTGTAGGTAGCGTTTTAGTTTAAGCTTTTCTTTTTTTTACCTCCTAGGTAGCCATTTAAGTTAGAGGTTTCCTAGTTTAAAAAAAAAAAAAAAAAAAAAAAACTTCTTAACTGTAGTATATTGTGTTTTTGGTTAGTGTTTTGCTGTTCGGCCCTTTGGCCAGTAACTATTCAGTGTAAGGTGGTATTTCTCTACTTGGATATGTCTAAAGAATCCAAGGTGTCTGGATTCAAGAATTGTGACTCATGCTCTCAGAAAATGTCTGTGACAGATGGGCACACTTCTTGCGTCTATTGCTTAGGCGCAGTGCACCTGCAGGACTCTTGTTCTGTATGCCATGCATTCAGCCCAAGGGTTCTGCAGAGTGCCAAAATAAGCTTATTTTGAGGGGTCTTCTTAAGCCCCAGGATTTACCGACCAAGACTCACCCGGTGAAATCTCGTAAACCGACCAAATCGTTTGGCTCCCAGCTTGGAGCCGTCATTGGCCCAAGCCTTACCTACCACTTCGGTTCCAGCTGGAACCAAGGAGACTGCCTCCCTGTCGGCTCCACCAGTACCTTTTGAGCCGTCACGGGCCCACAAGAGACCAAGGTCCCCTTTTCTAGAGTGTATACATTCGGCCCCTCGGTCTCCCCTGTTGCAGAGTGACCGCAGTCAGAGATCCTCCCACTCTTCTCGGTCCTCTAGACTCTCGGATCATGACGTGGAGAGAGTGGTCAGTAGGTTGTTGAAGTTGCAGGCACTGGCCAAAATGTTATCCAGCCCTCCTCAACAAGTGTTGGCTACGTCCGCTTCCATCGATGTTCCTCCTCCGACTCCATTGAGCTTGGAGCCGGAGTTTGTTGGGGTTCGAATCGTGGAACCATTGGCACTGATAACGATTTCCCCTTCGGTTCCGTCGTCAGTTCCGATCCTGTCGATGGTGACTTCTGTCGAGGGATCTGGGCGCCGAGCCTCTCTCGTCGGCTCCGAGGGGGGCGAGTGGCACCGGACTGTTGTCCGACCCCGTTCTCCCTCTCGGAGCGTCGGCGCAGGTGAGCTCGGCTCCTACATCAGCCTCTGAGGAGGATTCCGGTTTCCTCGAAACCGGAGCCTTCTTTGCATCGTGGCAGAGACGCCTTTGATGTCATGAGGAGTGTGCAGGCCTCTGAGTCAGCTCCACGTTTGACCCCACTGGCTCCATCCCATGTAGTGCCTGTGTCAACCTCTGCCCCTCCTCCAGACCCCAAGCATGGGGAACCAGCACTCCAGAGCACCCCATTGGGTGTTTCCTCTTCTTCCGAGGCCTCCCCTGATCATTCGGAAGAGGCCCCTCGAAAGAGGAAGTGCAAGAGGAAGCACATTGACTCCCCTGAGTCTGTCACTTTGTATACGGATTTGGATGAATCAGAAGGGTCCCCGAGATCCCCCTCTGAAGATGTTTCCTTTTTGGACATCCTAGAAATGCTTAAGCAGAGGGGGAACTGGACTACCCTAGCCCCTACCGAGGATGAATCTGTATTCCTGTATGTGTTTGGTTCCCGACCTTCCACCTCCTGGGTGTCTCCGCCCTTCAATCCACTAATGTCAGTGGTGGCTCGAAGGGCTTCATCAGCCCCGGATACAGTGGAACCAACACTGAGGAGACCCGGCAGGTTTATAACTGCACCCCCTGATAAACAGTTCCTTACAAAGGGTGTTCCCATAGATGCCATGGTAGTAGCAGCGGTCACTAAAAAGGAGTTAGCAGAAACTTCTTCCTCTGTCCATCCTCCTAACAAGGAGTCTAGGACCATGGATAGATACAGGAGCGTATGTTTGCTTCAGCAACATTTTCCATGAGGTCACTGAATTACTTATGCCATTTTACCAGGCTTCAGATGGATCTCCTGAAAGAGCTTGGAGATACCCTCCAGGATCCATTAGCTGAAGGGGCTCAAGCTAAAGTGGCTTCTCAGCTGGCGACCCTTAATTCGGTAGTTAACTCCTCCATGAGGTGCATTTCCTATGCAGCCGATGGTGCGAGTAGAGCCGCAGGCACAGGCGTGGCCCTCAGGAGACACGCATGGATGCGGCTGTGTAATTTTGCGGAACCTTTTAGAGCATCGCTCACCAACACTCCCTTTGATGGTTCATTTCTCTTTGGACCACAGGTGAAAGACACTCTCACTAGGTGTGAACAGGAAGGCAAGACTCTCTCTGCCGTGGGAGTCCATTTTTCCACTCCTTCCAGACCATATCCCAAAGGTCAGAAGAGTGGTAAAATGTGGTTCCGGAAATCCCAGGGAGCCTCGCCTGATACACGTGATTTTTTCTCCAGGGGGAGAGGAGGAAATAACAGACGCCGCCCTCAGGGCAGAGGGGGTCCGCAGAACCAGGGCAGCAGAGAATCCTTTTCTGACAAGCCCTTCCAGCATCCCTGAAGGGTTGCCCGGCTGCCCGCCTCTGGATGCAGTCGGGGGAAGACTTTCACTGTACCCAAAAGCCTGGCAAAACCTAACGCGAGACAAATGGGTACACTCAATCATATCCGGAGGCTATATAATTCCCTTCTTCCAACCTCCCTTACCATCAAACAAATCCCTTCCAGATGTTTCATCCAATCTGAGTGCCCAAGCAGTCATTGAAATTTCAAGACTGCTAGAAAAAAGAGTTTGTAGCAACTGTGTAACCAAATGAAAGTGAAACAGCTTACGCCTCTTGCTATGTAGTCTTGGGAACCCAGTGCAAACTTCTTCAATAGTTGAAACCAAGGTACTAACAAATGAAAGTAACACTCGTAAAAACTTCTTCAATAGTTAAAACCAAGGTACTGACAAACGAAAGTAGCACTCGTAAAAAAATAATCCAAATTTATTTTTAAAAAAACGGCACAATTAGTTAAGTGCTTTCACCTGTATACATAACGGGCTTCCTCAGAACTAACTGTTACTTTGTTTCAGCCAAGTTTAAATCACTTATTTGGCGCCAAAAAAAATGCATACCAATTTAAAGACATACCACCTCAAAAACATTAAAGCCTTTTAACATACTACTAACAAGTAAGACACTAATGCGATCACATTAAAATACACCAAATTAATTCATCCTCTTATAAAATTATTAACAATAAAAACATCATTATATCATAACATTCAATGAGTTTGACCAATTTTTTGGAAAGAATATTCTTATAAAATTATATTTACTTTGTTTAAGTATGCAAATGATATGTTGCTAGGCATTTCATTCGTGTCGTGAATGTTGCAATCTCTCAAGTGTAATTAACATTGTTTTTACCTTAATAAAGGTTTTATAGAAATATTATCGTTCAAACCATGTAATGTGGAGGCATCCGTG
Organism: Protopterus annectens; assembly: GCF_019279795.1. Taxonomy (NCBI): domain Eukaryota; kingdom Metazoa; phylum Chordata; order Ceratodontiformes; family Protopteridae; genus Protopterus; species Protopterus annectens. The sequence goes on from NC_056744.1 coordinate 983,876,103, forward strand.
TATAGTTGCCACCACATTTCGCGATATGATAAATGACAATTGGATGTGCTCAATAGATCTTCAGGATGCGTACTATCACATCAAAATGAACAAGCACTCCAAGAGATTCCTTTGCTTCTGGCTGGGAGCCGGTCATTATCAGTTCAGAGCTCTGCCCTTTGGTCTCACCACAGCCCCCAGGGTGAATGCATGGCAGTAGTCGCGGCTCACCTGAGGCATCAAGGATTCCAGGTGTTTCCTTATCTAGATGACTGGCTCCTTACTGCTACTACCAGGCATCAACTCATTCAAGTCAGGGACTATACAATCTCAATTTGTGCCCAGCTAGGCATTACTATAAATTTCGAAAAATCTGCCTTGTTGCCCTGTCAATCTTTTACCTATATAGGAGCAAATTTAGATATAAGAAGTATGTCCGCAAGGCTACCACCAGACAGGGTGGCCCCAATTCGGCAGCAAGTTCATATCCTCATGCAATGCAAAAGGTCACAAGTCAGGTTGGTCCTTCAAACTCTGGGTTGTATGGCAGCAGCAATTCTTCTGATAACTCTGGCCCATTTTCACATGAGAATCGTTCAGTGGCTTCTCTTCACACAGTGGTCTTTCAACAGCTCCCCATGTCTCACATGATCATGATTACAGAAACATGCAAAAGACACCTTTCCTGGTGGATGGTCTCCCAACTAGTGTCTTAGGGCAGACCATTCATCCTGCCCCCTCTGGTTGCCATAGTGACCACGGATGCCTCACTGATAGGGTGGGGGGGGGCATTATCAGGGCAGGACAGTCCAAGGCACTTGGCAGCCTCACGAGTACCATCTGCACATAAATGTCTTGGAGATGAGAGCCGTGCTCCTAGTGTTGCAAGCCCTTCAGGACTCCTTCCCTTCCGGGACCATTGCAGTTCAAACGGACAAAATGTCAGTAGTGTTGTACATCAACAAGCAGGGCGGAACCAGGTCCTACCCCCTATGTTGAGAAGCACTCAGACTCTGGCAGCGGGTGATTTCCTCCCAACGATTTCTGATTGCGACACACATCCCTGGGAAGTCCAACGTCATAGCGGACAGGCTCATCAGAGCTATCCTCATGCCTCACGAGTGGTCTCTGAATCAGGAAGTTGCGGATCTTATCTTCCACAAATGGGGACAGCCTTGCTGCGATCTTTTTGCCACCCCCTTCAACAGCAAATGCAGCAACTACTTCTCCCTTCTTCCACTTCTAGGTCACACACCCAGAGACTCTCTAGTCCACGATTGGCCTCAGGGACTTCTTTATGCCTTCCCGCCGTTCCCTCTTATACCCATACTCATACAGAAAGCTATATCGGGTTGCAAAAGGATCCTCCTTACTGGCCTCGACATATTTGGTTTCCGTTCCTGCACCGTTACTTCCTCGAGCAGCCTTGGACTCTGGATCCTATTCCAGACCTGCTGATTCATCAATCAGGAGAGCTGCATCGATCCCTCCAAACACTCCAGCTCACAGCTTGGTTGATCCAATTCCAACCCTAGCCAGGCTTCCCAGCATTTCTCCGGCTGTGCGTGAGATTATTGTCTCCTCTCACAAATCTGCTGCTAGGAAGACGTATGCTAGCAAATGGAAATGTTTCTCTTGTTGGGCAGAGCTAGGAACATAGACCCCTTTTCAGCCCCAGTTCACGAAACCTTGGAGTTCCTAACGGAGCTTTTTCATTCTGGGTCCGCTTCTGACAAAATCAGGGTTCAACTAGCGGCAATCTCTAACTTTCATGTTGGGGTTTCTAATCTAAACATTGTCTCATAAGCTGTGTAAAGCTTTTATCAGAGGGACTACTCTCCTTAGGCCCACAGTGAGAGATCCCCCTCCTCCTTGGGACCTTAATTTGGTGCTAACCTCCTTGATTATGCCCCGTTTTGAACCAGCAGCATCCTGCTCCTTTAAGTTTCTATCTTGGAAAAGTCTCTTTCTGGTAGCTATTACCTCAGCCAGACGTGTCTCGGAACGTCAAGCACTAAGTGTTCGTCCTCCGTACTTAGTTTTGGACAGTGTTGCTCTGAGAACTAATCCCTCCTTCCTTCCCAAAGTCTGCTCAGAAAATAATCTAAACCAATCCATAGATCTTCCAGTGTTTTTCCCTAACTACACCAACAAGGCAGAATACAAATTACACCTTTTGGATGTTCATAGACAATTGCGTTTTTATCTGCATAGAATGAAGGATATAAGAAAGTCGGATCAACTTTTCCTTTCCTATGCTAGGGGCAAACATGGTCTCCCAGTCTCCAAAGTGACCCTGTCCAGGTGGTTGTCTCACATTATTATCTTCATCTATCAACTAAGAAACAAAGAATTGTCTACCAAACCGAAAGGTCATTCTACTAGGGCTTTGGCCACCTCTGTAGCCTTCCAGTCTAGGTTGCCCATGGACTCTATCTGTGCCACTGCCACGTGGGCAAATCCTCATACCTTTATTTCTCATTACAAGTTAGACATGGTCTCCAGGAATAGAGCTAACTTTGGTGCCACTGTTCTGAAGAGTCTGTTCCAATGAGCCGCCCAGGACTGTAGGTGCTAGGGACGCGGTCCCAACAATCAAGAAACTAAGGCGAGATAGACAACTTAACATAAAGAAGTTATTTACCTACCATAACGTTCCATGTTAGTTGTCTTCATCTCGACTTCTTTCTTGTGTCCCCCCCCTCCATCTCCCTGTCCTGTTGGACCAAGAGGAGTTCAGGTTTCACTGGCTGAGTGTTCTGTGGTTTGTTTCCATAACTGACTTAGACAGTATGACAGGTATGCGCAACCTGTTAGTTTGGACAGGTTGATTCTTTGGCTATGTCTGGGGTTAGCTATTACAAATGAGATCTGGGTAGCTAGCGCTAGGCATCATGGGATAAGGGGTAGCCTCGAGCCAGTAAACAGTTCTCGAGCTATAGAAGATGGCCGAGTCGGAGCTGAGGATTAGCTCTGATCCCAACAAGCAAGAAAGAAGGTGAGATGAAGACAACTAACATGGAACGTTATGGTAGGTACATAACTTCTTTTTCCCCATCCCGTTGTCTGGGTTCCGCTTAAAAAGCATTAATGAGGTACTCTGCTTGACGTGGAGAGGGAGTCTATCCCACAGAAGAGGGGAGTCTCTGGGACAGAAATCTGTCTTAACCAACAAGTCCTGTTGATGTCATAGACCAGGTTGAGGTCGCCTATACAGGTTACTCGAGTGGAGCTTGACTTGTGGATATACAGCAGTCCTATCAAGGTGGGGTCTGAGATTGCTTTGTATGCTAGACAGAAGTAACCTCTGAGGAGGCTGTATGAGACTGAGCAGAGGGACAGGGCTTTTAGCCTATCTATGTAGGGTAGATGTTTGAGGCCCTGGATTCTCCTGGTGAGGAACATCAGTGGTCTCTCCAGCTGCTGCATATGCTTTATGAGGTGCATGCCAAAAGGGGCATTGTACTCAATAATGGGTCTTATAAGAGAAGAATACAGGGATGTTAAGACCTCCTTGTCTCTGGATGAGATACCCTTACTAATCAGGAGCAGAACTCTTTAAAAAAAAAACAGTTTGAGCTTGAAAAGCTTCAAGGTTTTTTGCTGCTGAAGAGCATACCACGTCCATTGAAATTATTGAATGGTTAATGATATTAGAGGTGGCCAAATGAATCTGTGTTGGAGAAAGCATTATGCTAACTTTTGTTGTATGAGAAAAACTTGTGCTTTTCTGTGAAAACTATTTTGCTTAGCTAGGAAACTGTGTATGAACTGTTAGTGCATTTCTAAGAGTGGAGTTATGTAAGTGTTTGTGTGAACTTTCTGTGAGGAAAAGTTTTATTTTTGACAGAAATTTAATTTAGATTGTAAACTTGTGTGTGTTTTGGGCAGGATACTGTGCTTGTGGGGGATTGCCATTTGTTTACTTACGTTAGAAACACCTTTTCTTTATAATCTTATAAATTACAGACTTGTTAAGGCTCCATTCCTCACTTTCGGTATCTTTTCTTCACCTTATCTGTAGAGCAACCTCCGGTCTCTACATTAGTACCTTCCCCTGTACACAAAAAGAAAGTTTCAAAGGAGTCTTCAGGTGTCAGGCTGCCTGCTGTTCTGCATCACCCACTGGTGAATGACTCTGCTGTGGCCGCTTGTTGTTTGTCAGACTGCCCATCTTTTTCCCTCAGTCCTCTTGGGATAGATTTTTCAGCCACCAGAGACCAGGGGATAGCCATGCCCTCTGTGACTGTAGGGATGCACTTGGCAGGCAAGGGAGGAGACACTCTTGTTGGTGTCAGGGGTCGGGGCAGTTGAAGCATCTTCATTTGGCCAGGAAGGTCAGGTAGAAGTTGGAACCAGTGTGCCTAATATGTGCCAGTCTGTTATCAGGGAGTGTGCTTACTGAGAAAAAAAAATGTTTCTATGGACAGGACAGATTTACTGGGATTTGTCAAGAAACATATTAATTCTTTTTCTTTGCCTTCTCATCCTTCAGACAAGAAAAGGTAAAATTCCCTCCCTTTCTGATAGAGAATTTCAGAATAGCAGACATTACAGAACGCGGATGGTTGTACTTCAGAAATTCTTGTCAAAGTTCTCTAATTCTGAGAAAGTGTTTAATCAGATGTCCCTGCTGAAGAGAATTTTTTTCTGACACCTTGTTTAATATGGAAGAGGTTTTTTCAGTGGAACCAGAATAATGTTCCAGTGACACAAAAATGTATTATGATCTATTACAGCTATAGATCACAAAAGCTGTGGCTGTCCCTCTTGTATTGCCTGCTTTAGAGAATGTTGTTCTCACTACTGCTTCATTACCTGATGGTCAGCCTCCTGTCCCTAGGATATCTCACAAATTGCATAAGTACCCGTTTCCTAATTGTAAAACAGATCCAACAGTTATTTCTCTGTTCAAATCTGCTTCTGATAAACAATTTACAACTGCTAACCATATTTCCCAGGCAATGGCAAGGATTTGGAAGAGGATTAAGTTGAGGAAACTGTATTCTTCTAATATTTTAACTTTCAGAATTGTTGTCAACTTCATATGTTAAAGTTTTTATTATCTTTTGAGAATATGCAGAAATTAATGGCTAACCTTCCTTCTACTGTATTAAAGTATTAATGAAATGCTTCTGTGGCAACTGTTTCTCATGTGACTATGTATATTTGTCCCCAAGATGCTGTTAATTCATCGTCCAGAGCTGTAGCTTCTGGATTAGTTTTGAGGAGATTTGCTTGGCATCTTTCTCTCAAAATCTTCTTGGTGATGTTAAATCAGAGATTTTAAATTCTCCTTTGAATAAACAAGTTCTTAGTCCTTCTGCAGCTGAGGTGTGTAAAAGGTGTGATTAAAGGTGAAAACTTGATTTAAGGGGTCCTCAGATTTTTCAACCCTCCTTTTTCAAAACAAGTGGTATTTTACCTTTCTTTTGAGCTCTCGTCTCCAAAAAGCAATTTAAGCAGCAAAGTTTTAAAAAGCAATGGAAAGGAGGCTCTACAAAGAAAGTAAAGGACTTAATAAGCAAGGACAGTCCTCTCAGTCAGCATGACTATCCATCTTTTCAGGGTCTTCCCCCTCCCACCCTGGCAACCTTTCCATGTTTTTAAGACTTCACTTCTTCTTGTCACATCAGATTGTTATAGATAGCTAGGGTGTGAAGCTAATCCACCTAGGGAACACTTGTCAGTGAGGATCCCACTCCCCTTTCCAAGGCATTCCCTCTTGTCCAGGGAAACAGATGCCTCTTTTTTCCTCCCTTTCTGAAGCACAGGATTCTGGGCTACATGGCATCAGTGATTCACACATGACTATAAATGAGAAAAATACAGTAGTACTCCGATCAGTCTGAACTCTACATCTACACCCGTTTGTCCTTCCAATTTCTGGGGTTTGTAAAGAAGAAGACTGGATGGTGGATGGATCAGATAGCTTGCAATCCAGTTCTTTCATTCTCCCTACAATGCCCTTCCATTCAGTCACCATAGATGCTTCCAGGGTTGCAGACATCCCTATTTGAGCAGGACTGTCCCGAGATCAGCAGCCCAATCCCGAGTTCTGCACTGCTTGCTAAAATCCAAGTGTAACAGCCTCTGCTTTGAGATTTTTCATTGGCTCATATACTGGCATACAGGACAATCATAAATTGCAAAGCTAAGCCACTTCTGTTCAATGCAGAGCAACGGGCTGTTCCACATTGAACAGAAGAGGCTGCTGTGCGATTTTTGATTCGCTCGTATACCGACATAAGGGCCAATCATAAATTGCAAAGCGGAGTGACTTCTGTTGAATGCAAAACAGCGGGCTGTTCCACATTGAACACAAGAGGTTCTGCTGTGCGAGCCAACAAATCGTAAAGCGGAGCTACTTTTGTTGAATGCGGAACTGCCTGCTGTTCCGCATGAAAGACCTTTTTTAGCCTGAAGAACCTTCCTTTTTTTTGGACCCTTGGTCCCTTTAGAAGTCTGTCAACCCTGGATGGTTCATACATGGTGTGGGGAGTGATTTCAAAGGGGGAAAAGTGGAAGCTATATGGGATTTTATAGACAGACCTAAAGCATATAAATAGCGAGATGAAGGCCTTGAATCATCTCTGGTTCCAATGACTTTTGCAATGATGTGGTACATATACTGGGGGTGGCATATCTTACTCTCTTTGCAGATTTGCCATGATAGCCTGGGAGGTAGCACCTCAGTTCAGTTTGACTCTTCAGGCTTCATACATTTCATCAAAGAAAAGCTTGTTTGTAAACATGTTCAGCAGGACCAAGACAGACCCATACGAATGGAAACCTCATCCTGGAGTCTTCCAAAAACTGATCCAGCTCTGTGGAACACTTCAAGTAGATCTGTTTGTCTCCCCACAGAACAGACAATTAAAAAACAATTCTGCTTCAGGACTCCTTTCAAACAGGCCTGGACAGTGGATGCTTTCTCATTCCCATGGAAGGGAATGTTCCTATGCACTTTTCTACCCTTTCCACTGATATTTAGGGCTCTTCTAAAGATAGATTAAATTCTTGCTTGAAACCACCACGAGGAAGAAAGTTTTAAATCTTTTTATTGATAAAAACAAGCGCTTTCACGCAACAAGATGCGCTTCATCAGGTTACAAATTTTACTAAAATTTCAGCTATCTTTATAGTGAAAAGAACATTGCCAATTAATCAATCAATTAACAAATAAGTCAAAAAACTATTAAGATAATTCATCAAAATAACGCTGGTGTACTTGTGTTCAATGATAAAATTCATATAAACTATTTAAAACACTTTTAAAAAAGGGGGTAACTATCACAATGTAAATTCACATATATATATAAAGGTCAATAATATATATTATGCCTATAATTAGTACAATCAAGCTACTGCATATAGTTCTCAAGGAAGTTATGCCCATATTTGGGAGGAAATCATTTTAGTAGCTCTTCTAAAGATCCAGAAGGACTGTCTTAAAATTGTGGTGGTGACTTTTAGTCAAGGCAACAGTTATTTTCTCTTCTTTTCAGTTTGTCCAAGGACATTAAACACAAGCTTTATACAGACTGGCTTTCCTCACACGTGATGTGGGAGATGTCCTTCAAGGATGCATCTGCAGTCATCACATATGGGTTGTCCTGCCTCAGGCAGCCCTTCGGTCGGCCGGCCGGATTCCAAAGTCTAGGTCCGGCGTCGGCTGAAGTCGCCCCTTCCTCGACGTCAGAGCGCCTGGGGTATAAAAGCATCAGCCGACGCCATCTTCCTCAGTCTTCCTTGCCGCGTGGTGCCCGAAGCAGAAGCAGTTCGCAAGTGCCGGTCGGCCAGCTCCTGTAATTCAGCTAAACCGAAGACTTCAAAAGCTAAGTACCCTGTTGGGGACTCTTTCTTGCCTCAGCCGATGTCAGATAAAATTAATAATTGCTTAACTTATGGGAAACAAATACCTCATAAGGATTTCCACTCTTACTGCCTACCTTGCCTAGGCCCAGACCACGACGTCTTGGCCTGTTCCGCCTGTGCTTCCTTCAACCGACGCACTCTAAGACGTTGGTCGGAGTTTGCAGAGGAATTTTTTGGGGCTAGTTTTGCTTACAAAATGCCGTTGGAGACTCCGACTTCACATTTAGTAAAGAAACGGAAGGACAAGGACCGACACCCGCGGTCCGCGGTTTCGGCTGAAACCACGGCCAGGCCTACCGCGAGTGTCTCGGTTTCGGCTGAAACTGAGTCCTTGGTACTACCGTCCACCAAAACCGTACAACCGACAACCTCGGCCCCTGAGGCCACTACTGTCTCGGTTGTTGAATCTCCTTTGGAATCTGGTGTCCAGGAACCTTCCGACACCATTCCCTTAGACAAAACTACACCAGCACGTGGTGCAGCCAGGCCTCCTGCATCCATGTCTATTAAGGCATTCTCTAGGGCTAAAGCTGCCAAACACTCAAAATCTATGCCTCCCAGGGTTATCCCTCAGGGACCCACTACAGGTTCTCAGATCCTTAGTCTAGCAGAGGACCTTATTTCATTAATTAGGGGCTCTCAGCCTCATCCGGACAGGGGCTCTCATCCTCCTACAGAAAAAAGGCCCAGGGTTGAGCCCTCTGATCCCCTCTCCTCAGATGAGGTCTCTGATGGCTCTGCCCTCTCGGACTACCAGGAGGAGGCTTTTTTGGCCTACGAGAATTGAGATGCAGAGGAATCTATCCCTTCGGCCTACCCTCCTGAAGAACTGTCTTTTGGGGAAACTCTGCACACTATGAGGGAGCATTTCCAATGGCAGGGCCAGGAATTCTCTGATTCCAGGAAGAGATTAAGGACCTTCTTGCATTTGCCTCAGCATAGACCTTTGGCTATTCCCCCTGTTTTGAATGTCATTGATGATGTGTACTCTGAATCTAGCACAACCCCTGACACTCTCCCTCCGGCTCCTGCCAAACCCGATAGGTACTACAGGGTCCCAGAATCACATCTTTTCCTTTACAAGGCCCACTCTGCTGATCCAGAAACTATTTCCCAGGGCCCTAAAGGGGTTGCAGCTGTCACTACAAAAAATCCACTCTCCTCTGAAAGGAGTCCAGGGCTTTAGAGCGTTGGGGTAAAAAAGTGTATACTTCTGCCACCCTTTCTATGAGGGCTTTAAACTGTCAATTTCATATGATACAGTACCAAGAATATTTGTTAGATGAATTGCATAAAAAGCTGTCTTCACCTGAACCCCTAGATCGCAAATCACTTCAGGATCTGGTACATAACTCTCAACAGGTTAGCAACCATTTCTTGCAGTGTGGTTATGATGCATTGGAAGCTTCATGTAGGTCAGCTATGACAGGTGCAGTCATACGTAGGCATGCTTGGCTGAAGGAACAATCTCTGCCAGACCATGTTAAAGCAAAGCTTCTGGATGCTCCACTGGAAAAGCAAATGTTATTTGGCTCCACTGCTCAGGAGGTCTTAAAGAAATTTGAAGAAAAGGCAATATCTGTACAAACAGTCAAAGATTTTATGCAAGTCCAACCACCAAGATTCAGCAGGAATTGGCCTTCCAAGAACTGGTCCTTTCCAGACACAGACAGATTTCAGAGAGGCAAGAACAGGTGTGCCAGAGGTAGAGGGCAAGCTAGAGGCTCCTACAGAGGATGTCAATGGCAGCCTCCCAACCAGAGAGGTAGTGCAGGGCCTACAACTGCTGCACAAGGACAGACTCAATGACTTTACTTTGACACCGCCAACCAGGGCTCAATTGGAAGCACCTTTGGGCGGAAAGCTTTCCTTATTTTCAGAAAATTGGCACATTATTACAAGGGACAAATGGACACTACAAATAATAGACAAAGGATACAGGTTCCATTTCCACACATTACCAAAAAGAAAAGGCATGCCAGACCTGCCACCAAATCAAAGGGCAGAGGCTTTAAAACAAATCTCCAACTTAATGAAAATGAAAGCAATAGAAAAGGTTCCTCTTGCAGAACAAGGCCAAGGATTTTATTCCAGACTCTTCCTTGTTCCAAGAAAAGAAAAGCAACAGAGGCCTATTCTCGACTTGTCCGCACTAAATAATTATCTCATTGTGCCAAAATTCAAAATGCTGACTCTACAGCAACTCCTTCCCATGCTGGGCAAGGGGTCTTGGCTGGTAACTCTGGACCTCAAGGAGGCATACCTGCATGTCCCTATCAGACAAAGCTGCAGAAGACACCTCAGATTTCTTGCAGGTTCAGAGCATTATCAATTCTCAGCATTGCCCTTTGGCTTATCTACTGCGCCCAGAGTATTCACGAAATGCCTGGCATCAGTAATTGCACACTGCAGACTTCAGGGGATGCAAATATACCCGTACCTGGACGACTGCCTTATACAAGCGGACAGCAAACAAATTTTGGTAAAACACTTGAATTATGCCATCTATCTTCTTCAGGCCTTGGGATATACAGTAAACATTCACAAGTCAAGACTGGTACCATCCCAAAGAATAGCCTTTCTGGGTGCGGATCTAGACACAACCACCCAAATGGCTTTCCACACAGAAGAAAAACAAAACCAACTACCGGATTACTTCAAAAACCTGTCAAGACAAACTCAGCTGACTGCAAGGAAAATCCTGCAGGCCCTGGGTTACATGGCTTCTTGCATTCTTCTGATTCCTGAAGCAAGGCTACATATGAGGAAACTCCAATGGTACCTAAGGTGTTTATGGACTCAGCACAGTCACAGCTTGGAAACTTTGATACCACTCATCCCATGTCTTCAAAGGGAATTTCTGTGGTGGGCTCAAGCAAGCCAGTCAAACAGGGGTTTGCCCTTCAGCAAACCAATAGCCAGCCAAACCATTACAACGGACGCTTCAGACCATGGATGGGGAGCGCACATGGAGGGAAGATGCATTCAAGGGCTATGGTCACAAAAAGAGCTACGCATGCACATAAACCAAAAGGAAATGCTGGCAGTGATACATGCAATCGAGGCCTTCAAGTTATTTCTTCATCAAGGCCACCTGCTAATAAGGACAGACAACACTACAGTTATGTGGTACATAAACAAGCAGGGAGGCACCCATTCCTACCCTCTTTGCAGACTGGCAATGAATCTATGGGAACTTTCCTTGACTCTCAATATACAACTGCAATCCCAGTTTGTACCAGGAAAGGACAATATACTGGCAGACAGCTTAAGCAGGAACATCATGGATGCACACGAATGGATGCTGCACCCAGACATCTTCCATCAGATAACACAATCATGGGGGAGACCGGACATAGACCTCTTTGCCTCCCCACACAATCATCAGCTGGAGAATTTCTGCTCAAGGACATACCACCCACAAGCATGGAAAGTGGACACTCTCTCCTTCAGCTGGAGAACTCTAACAGTGTATGCATTCCCACCTCTTCCATTAATGACCAAGGTCTTACTGAAGATCAGGGCAGAGCAGCCAAGAGTGATTCTGATAGCTCCGGACTGGCCAAGACAGCACTGGTACCCATTGCTAAAGAGCATGTCATGGACAAAACCATGGCTTCTGCTACAATGGCCGCTTCTCCTGACACAGCACAATTACAAAACTCTGTATTCCAACCTGAAAACATTACAACTAGCTGCCTGGAAAATACCTTGACTCATCACCAGGATAAGCTATCCAAGAGAGTGAAGGATATCATCATGGAAGCTCGCAGGCCTTCCACAAGAAAGGCATACTCAGCAAAATGGAAAAGATTTCACACCTGGAGCACCTCAAAGGGCCTGGATGCAACAGTTATGAACATGGCACATATCCTGGAATATTTGGCAGAAATGCTCCACAATGGCCTGTCTTACTCTTCCATTAAAATTCATGCTTCAGCAATTTCAGCAGAGTACAATACTGATCCACCTGCCTTCTCTCATCCTCTGCTAAGACAGTTTCTAAGAGGAATTAAAAACATCAATCCTCCAAGGAAACCACCACTGCCTACTTGGGACCTTAACTTCGTGTTGGAAAAACTAACACTGCCTCCCTTTGAACCAGCAGCATCTGCAGATTTACAGTTCCTCTCTTGGAATACTGCCTTCCTTCTGGCCATAACCTCAGCTAGAAGAGTATCTGAGTTACAGGCCCTCATGGCAGTACAGCCATTTCTTATTTTTCATCAAGACAGAGTTTCATTGAGAACCAATCCTTCATTTATGCCTAAGGTGGTATCTAGAGTCTCATTAAACCAAGCTATTCACCTGCCTACCTTCTTTCCAAATCCACCAAACAAAGGGGAAAAGCTTCTGCACACCCTGGACATACACAGACAGTTGCGCTACTACTTGGACAGAACTAAAAATTACAGAAAAACTGACCAGTTGTTTGTAGCATATGCTGCTGGTGCACAAGGAAAAGCAATTTCAAAACAGACAATTTCAAAATGGATAGGGAATTGCATTCGTTTCTGTTACTCCTTTCATGGAAAAACTGTGCCAGCTAACATTAGACCTCATTCGACCAGAGCCACAGCCACCTCCACAGCCTTCTTAAGAGGGATGGCTACCAAGGACATTTTAGAAGCTGCTACATGGAGCTCTGTGCATACATTTTCCAAGCATTACAACTTACCTTTATATTCCAGATCCAGAGCAGGCTTTGCTACGGCAGTCCTGCAGGGCATTTTAGCTACACCATCCTTTAAATAGATCCTCCACCCCCAGATTGGCTATGGTATTCTACCCATATGTGATGACTGCAGATGCATCCTTGAAGGACATAGTACAGTTTTGTACCTACCATAAATGTAGATGTCCGATAGGTATGCATCTGCAGTCAGGTTTACCCTCCCTCCTTCCCCTCTGTGGTATTTCTTGGGTACATTCCCCTCTCATAGCTAGCTGGGGTTATCTATTATGGTGTATTTGTTTTTATGTATGTATATGTATACTTTAGTGCATGTTTGGAGTTTATTGCATTCCTCCAAATTTAGCCTTCCTTAGAGGGCACCTGGCATCTCGGGCAAGAAAAACTGAGGAAGATGGCGTCGGCTGATGCTTTTATACCCCAGGCGCTCTGACGTCGGGGAAGGGGCGACTTCAGCCGACGCCGGACCCAGACTTTGGAATCCAGCCGACTGAAGGGCTGCCTGAGGCAGGACAACCCATATGTGATGCCTGCAGATGCATACCTATCGGACATCTACATTTATGGTAGGTACAAAACTGTACTTTTGATATATCCCTGTCTAGAAACCTTTAAACTAACTGCTAAATGATAGAATTTGATACCTTTTAGGCACTTTTTTCGGAGGATGTGCAGCAAGCACTGAAAGAGGCAAGAAACAATGCTACTAGGCAATTATATATGTGCAAGTGGAAAAGATTTTCTATTTTGCGCTAGTCAAAGAACCAGGATCCTCTTCAGACCATATTGCCTCTATTATTGACTATTTGTGTGAGTTACTATCCAGTGGCCTTTCTCATTCCTTTGACAGGGTACATTTGTCGGTCATATCTGCTTGTCTGCCCTTGAAGCCACCAAACTTTATACCATGCTCAAGTTAAACAGTTTTTGAAAGGGGTATTACATACTCGTCCTGCTAGAAAAGAGGTAGCTCCTCCTAGGGATCTGAACGTTGTGCTTGAGAAGCTTACTTTGTCTCCATTTAAGTTATTTCATAAGGCTGAATTGAACCTCTGGACTTAGAAGACTGTTCTACTCATTGCTCTGACATCTGCTAGGACAGTATCTGTCTACTCATTGCTCTGACATCTGCTAGGACAGTATATGAGTTACACGCTGTTATGATGAGTCAACCATACCATGTTTCCACATAGACAGGGTTTTTTGAGAATGAATTCTGCCTTTATGCCTAAAGTGGTCATAAGAGTTAACTTTAGTCCAGATTATTAATGTCTCAGTTTTATGAACCAAAGAACAAGGGAGAAAGGATCATTCATATGCTTGATATCTACAGGAAACTCATAAACTAGCTAGACAAAACTTGATACTTCAGGAAAGCTGATCAGCTGTTTGTCTCCAGTGAAGGTAAATGGAAAGGACATCTAGTTTCAATACAGACCATTTCCAGGTAGTTGTCTCGTGCTATTGCCTTTTGTTATATTCACCATAATAAGCTATTTCTAGACAGTGTTATAGCCCATTCCCCAATGGCTTCCTCAGTGGTTTTCCAAAAAGGGGGGAACTCTAGAAGTATTCTGTATGCCACAACATGGTCCTCTGTGCACAGATTTACAAAACAGTGCAAACTGGATTCCTTCTCCAGGTCCAGAATAGGCTTTACTTCAACTATTCTCTAGAGGCTCTTGAAGTGCTAATTTATTGGTCTCCTCTCCTTTTCCCCTTTTCTTCTGTTAGCTATGGTAATCTACCCAAGTGGAGTTTGCCATAACAGTCGCCATTTTAATAGAATACTTTTGCAGTAGCCTCTTCTCCCTTCAACTCCCTACTCTTGCTTGTATTTTTTTCCAGGGTGTGGATTTTTCCACTCCTTTTTGTATTTAGTTAATGTTTGGTTTGTTTCCTACCATTGTTCTTCAGAGCAGAATATGCTCTGAAACTTGGTGCATTCAAACTGTCTTTTCTCTGGAGCTCTGCTTAAGCCCCTAACAATTGGAGCATGAAAGGTGCCCTTAACTTTTGAAAGCTGGACATTTGCAGTGGAGTAGGACTCCTATAGCTTAGCATACCGCAGTAGGGATTTATTAGACTATCTACTGTACTGGTAAGTTTCACTTACACAACTATACTTTTTATCGTGACTACTTGTGTTCCCAGGTTGTGTAAACATTACTTAAATTCTGTTCTGTGGCTGTGGTTTATTTGCTTGCACTGGTGATATAAAATCCAGGTAGATGAAATGTAAAAGTAATTTCAGTGACTGGAAGAGATGGAGCCCAGTTTACAAGGTGATTCTAAAAATTTTGTTTTGCCTGAATTATAACACTATACCTGCCATTTAGATCATGCTTTGGTTATGTTTATAATCTGGTGTTTTTGTAGGTCGCTTGGTATAATGTTCTGACTACAATTACTTTGTTTTTCTCTACAATTCAGATGATCACTTAGATGAAAGAAGTGCAGTATCCAGCAAGCAGATCCTGGAAGGTATGTTGCAGCGAATCATAATATTGTCATACAAGGATGTCAGTTTGCATTATCTTTTTTCTTCCTGAGGTTATGGTCTTGATTGCTTGAAATTTATACTGAGATATCTACTTTATAATCAGGCAAATATGTGCCTTAATCTTCTATAAGATATTTTCCGCTATAAAGAAACAGAGGCCACTCCTTGAATAGTAACCCATCTCATTAAATCCCATCAGAGCAGCATGATTTAGAGGAAAAGTGTCCAGATATTACCATAAATATGATGAGTATCATTACCAATTACTTAAACAGTTCCGTATTTCAGTGTTTGTGACTTGCAGCTGAAACAGCAGTTGCATAAATTAAATGTTGTGTATCATTCCATTAGTTTCTTTGTAAGAAAAAGAGAAAGAAAATGTACTTAATTCAGTAAAAAGTATGTGGTGATAAGAGTAAAAATTTCAGAGATCTTATGCTCTCATGCTAAGTAGGCTCTAATGTAGATATAGATTTTGCATACTATGCAAGACCACAAAATTGGACTTTGATAGCATGCAGGTGGCTGAGATTCACAAAGCACTATTATGCTGCAGCACTCTAGATCACAAATAGGCAGCTCATTTGCTGCTCAATATTTCAGAGTCACTACACATATAGCAACCTTGGGGCACACTTGTGTAAATTAGGCCTCTGTGCTTCAGAGGCCAGTTCCTTAGTTTGGAATTTGTGTAGCTTGTCAATTCATAGATGTCTGTACAGCACAGGATGATCTTCATTTTTGACACTATTACAGTAGTGGTAACTTCTTGGGACTCCCGCTTCAGAAGGACTAACATCTGATCTGACTTCCAAAGCCTTTCAGCCTTCCCCTTCTGTACCTCCCACTCCATCTTCGGTTTCATCTTGCGGAAGTATGAGTACAGGTTTATGCACATTATGCTAGTATTTGACATCCTGTTGGTTCAATCTGGCTTCCGGAATTTTTGGGTGAGAGCCCTGTGTTATAAATTCTCTTATCTCTCTGATTATACTGTACTTGTTTATATCTGTTGTAGTTTTTCTGGTGTCAGGTATACTGATCAGAAGTTAGTTTGCAGTTGCTTTTCATGTAGAGAGCAAGATCCCTTATAAAGACTTATGAACTTCCAGTGTTTATTCTTTTTGAGGCCTAATCACAATGACCTAACTGCCTCTAGTGTGCACACTTCAATCAGAATTCCATTTTTGATTCCTTCTGCGCTCTCTGCCATCAGACCCCTCCCAGCCAATTGGTTCATTCATTTCTTATCTTTGAGTTAAGGGTCTGCTGAGAGGCCCTAATAGTTCCCTCAGTGAATGCTCAGCTAGCAGAGAGGAAGGTGGCCATGCAGTGGGCTGACCATGCTGGGAAAGCCCTTACTTTCACAGAGTATGTTGCCTGAAAGCAGCCCTTTCCCTTCCCTCAGGCATGTTTGGTGGTTTCTCTTGTCTCTGTCAGAGAAGTCACACTTCCCTAAGTACTCCACAAGCATATACAACCCTCCTTTCATTTGAGAGGTGAGTGGGCCATACCCTGTCACTTCTTTGCCTAAGCAGAAAGCTATTATGCAGAGAGTTATTCTCTCCAAACCATTTGGTCCAAAAAACGACTCTACTATGGTGTCTGCCAAGCTACTGCAGATGGTTCACAAAAAAGAGGAGAGAATACTCTACACAAGAAAGATGTGAGGGAGGAGAGAATATGGACAATATCCATTTGGAAGACAACAGTCTCCTTAGGTATTGGATACATTGAGATGATTTTGCAGCCTCTGACCCAGATGGATGTCTGCATTCTGAACTGAGCCTTTTGGCAATGCCCCTCAGGAGGCAGCCATATTCTCACACAACAGCACGTTCTTCTGAGCTGAAATATTGTATTCATCGATCAGTCTTGATGGCAACACGCAGGCATCTGGTTCCCTTGCTAGTTCATTGATTTCAAGACTGAGCATGATATCCCCTTGATGTTGGTGTGTGAGAGTATCCATGGTTCTCAGATGGGGGTTGTTGGCATCCACCCATGTATGGGGATCTTGAAATCAGCTTCTGTCAGATTGGTGCTCAGGGCATCTGGGCATCTGAAGCTGTCATGGTCCTTCATGTCTATTTGCTTTCTTGGCTCTCTCTCAGGACTTGATTTTGTACAACTGCAAAGATGGAGGTATGTTCAGTGTCAGGGATCCTGGTCCAAAGAGAAGAAGGGAAATGGAAGGAATCAGATTGCTTTGACTTAGAGGTGGATGATAGTGGCTTATGTTGACCAAATGTCTTCTCATTTATGAGTCAGCCACCAAGGGCACATAATCCTCCTTTTATCCATCAGTGGATTTCACACTTGGTGATACCCTCAACTGAATAAAGGAAAATTTCAAATGAGAGGGTAAAAGAGATACATTTACCTCATTCGCTTACCTGAACCAAAACTCTTAGCAGTATCTCCAGTGTAAGCAGTCTTGGCAGATGACTTTAGTGGTGTGTCTTTGGAACCAGGTACCTAACGGCCCTGTTCCTAGGTAACGTGACCATTTTTATAGGGTTGCGGATTCCTGTAAATATTTTCATAATAATGATATTCTGATCCAACCAATGGTGTCCATCGATGCTAGCACAGGTCCTATTAGATCTTCAACCAAGAATCAACTTTCCAGTGTTAGGAAAAAGTAACATCCTGGACAACTTTGCAAAGAACATCTGCACCTCTTCCACCCTGACCTTCAATGCTGTTAATTGTTATATGTTGAAATACCAGGGGACAGTCTTATTTCACTTAAGGACAAGTTTGAGGACATACCACATAAAGACCTGAGACTCGGTACTAAAATCTTTGCAGCTTCTCTTCCCAGAAAGCAAACCACTCCATCAGATGTTGCTTTGATGCTGTTGGTGCAGCCCTTATGGCAGCATCGTCAAGGTCACTGATAAGGAGACATGACTTGCTAAGGAATATCCCCCAACCAGAACATATTAAAACTGAAGTCCTGAATGCCGCACATAAGAAAGAGTTGCAATTTGCATAGAACAGATGATTAAAAAGCTGGAGGAGATGGTCAAGACTGTGCATTTAATGAAGTAGTAGTTTTCTTACCATGCCCCCCATATATATAGCAGGAATTATCCACACAAAAGATTGATCCTCTCCTTGGGGGCAGAGCAAAAGAAAATAACTTAAGGGGAAGATAATCCACTGCAAGAAAAGTTGGCAAGGCCAAAGAAGGAAGCCTGGATGCCCTGAGGACTGAGACTTTTGAGAGGGAATATCTATGACTTAAAAGAACTTCTCCATGTCTCACTCTTGAAACCATACCCTAACTCACCATCAAAATAAATCTACTGTCTCCACCCCCCCCCCCCCAAAAAAAAATCACAGGAACCAAAAAGTTGGAGGCTAACTTGAGTGTTTTAGTGAAAGAGTAGGAGAAAAGTTACAAAGGACACTAGGATATTGAAAATCTTAGCCCAAGGTTACACGCGACACTCTGAGGCCCCATGAGGAAATGTGTACAGCAACAGACTTTCCCAGAAATCCCTTTATTATCCAGAGAGCAAAAACATTTTGTTTGCTTTTTTTTTTGCTCCCCCTCCCCGCTGCCTCAGTCATCAGTCTTGTTTCCACCAATTGGTCTATTTATTCTCTATCACCAGGGTGAAAGTCAACTGACAGAAGTCATCATGAGTGGTTCAACTGTTTTTTTTTTTATTGCATCCTAACCCTCTCATGTTCTCGGCAAGTCACCATGTCGAGACTTGCACTGCACTGACCGAGGAAAGCTGTTAAATCCCTTGAAGCACAAACTTGTGTTTTCCTAGGTCTGCATGCATGCAACCTTCTCAATACCACCCCCACACCCCCCAGGGAGAGTTGACTGGGACATTGCACTTCACTCCGCTCTGTCGCTCTCGCTCTCTCTCGGCCTGGCTATTTCAAGCCTGGGGCTGCTCTTTTTACTGTGGTCGCCTGGGTCACAGACATGATTCTGCCCTCATCATCACAGATCCAGTTTAAAGACTTAATGCACAATTGTTACAAGGCTTTGTGTGGGAAGGGGCAATACTGAGAGGATCCAGGCAAGAACAGAGCAAAAGGTTTTACACAGGGCTTTTTCTTGTTCTGACTTCCAAGATGGAAGATACCTGAGCAACACATTGGTTAATGTTCTGTCAGTGGGAGAACCAAAAACTGATAGGAAAAGCCAGTAAAGTCATTCATATTAGAAAAAAGTTCCATTAGTAGTTACCAAGTTCATTGTCTTGATGTCATCAAGAAAAAAATCTGGAGGAAGTAAAGAAAATATGATGAACAAAGGAGAAGAACCCTTTGAGTGATCAGCAGAAAGCAGGTCAATTAATTGTATATGTTTCTATTGACAAAATCTTCTTTTCCACTCCCTCACTGTTGTAGTCTTTATGAAGCTGTCTGTCACATTGTATATGTGTGTGTGTATTATTATTTTATGTAATGTTAATATATTAATACTCTATAATATTTTGTATATTTATTTCTGCTCTGCTAAAGAGGTTGCTTCCAAAACCCTGATCACTATGCATCTCTCTTACTTCCACCTTGTTCCGCAATCATCTTTCCCCCCTGTGATATATATAACCATTCAATTGTGCCATATGTAAAAGTCTCAGTTGTACAAGTTGTTAGGTATCCCTTCAAATTATGTAGATCAAAACCACCATGTTCAATAGGATGAATTAACTTATTCCACTTTTCTCTTGCCTTCTTTCCTTCCCATATAAATTCCATCACCTCTTTAATAATTATCGTCCAAAACATTTTCCATAACTTTAAAAGCATTTGTGATTTATGTACAGGAACAAAGAGCTAAAAACATTTTAACTGCCTGTATTTTATTGTCCATGTCTATGACCATTGGTTTCCAACCTGTTTATTTTTTTTTTTAAGTAATTTTCTGCTTGGTCTCTTTTTGTACATCCTTAGATGCTACAACAGAGTTCTTTTTAATCCATGCACTTAAATACTTAATCGTTTCATGTACCTATAAATACAGATATAGTTGAACTAATTTGTGTGAAGGCACATAATTTACTGCTAAAGCTTTTTATTATCTTTTCATTTACTTTATACCCTGAAAATACTTGAAACTATCTTAAAATATCCCAGAATACCTTAATGTTAGGTTCAGGATTTGCCATGTATAAGGTAATATCATCTACAAACAAATTTAGTGTTTTTTGGCTACTACACCAGAAATACCCCTACATCGTTGAGTCCCTTATCTTTTTGAGCTAAAGGTTCTAAGTATGTAGCAAATGAAATTAGGGAGAGCAAACGTCACTTCTGGGTTTCTCTGGTTCCAGTATTCAAACTCAGATTGCCAGAAAAGACTCCTCTCAGCTCTATTTTTTCTTCTGATCCATCATCTATTCACCTTATTAACACTGCTATACTATTTGGAAACATAAATGCAAATATTGATGTACTCGTGTATTCCCATTAGACCTTGTCAAACTCTTCTGTGCATCCAAACTAATCAACAATTATAGATTTTTTTTATATTCTGATTCTGTCTGAATTATCATCATTGTTATGTTAATGTTATCAAATGTCTCCTTTTCTCAAAACCTGCAGTGATTAATATCAGTAAGCTTAGGTACACATTTTTGACATTTACTTGGCTAATATAGGCATAAACCCACTGTAATCATGACTTAGAACTGAAATTTGTCTGTACAAGGCAGGGTCTGCTCTGCTTTGGTAATACTACAACCACAGTGTTCTTCAATGATGCAGTTATTTCCCCCTTATCAAAACATTATTAAACAGTGCTGTGCAAGTCTGCTCCAGCCTCCTTCCTCCTAACATCCAAATTTTTATTGGAAATCTATCCATTCCTGGAGATTTCTTTGTTGCTTGGTTATGCATCACACTTTTTATTTTAATTTATCTGTCATGACTGTTAATTGTTGATCTTTCAGTTCACCAAGCTTAGGAATATCTATGGTTTTCAAAATAGCTTCCATATGTGTCTTTTTCAGATTTGCCAGCTCATATCTTCTATATAGATTTCCAATAAATTGCCCAAATCGCCTCCATTATTGCTGCAGAATTCCTAGTTAACCTTTTTGTCATGGGGCCCCTAAGTTTTACCACATCTCTTTCCACTTTCTGTTGCTGAAATCTTTCAGCAATCTTTGTTGAAATGGATGAGGGTTACATCAGAGGAGATCTCAGATAAGAATCTGAAAGAGGAGAAATGGATTTATGTGATTTGTCTGGTCAGGTTTTCAAGCCCTAGGGCAGCAGCTTACAGAGTCTGTGATTCAGATTCAGCCACTAGCAGACCACAAAAATGTTGAGCTCCTTAAAACAACCTCCTCTCTGGAAGCCTGCTGAAAGCATCTTCAGGAGATTGGTGGAGAAAGGCAAAACCTTCCAGCAAAATCTTGGTCCTTATATCGTAAGTAAGACAAGAATAAGTTGGGTAAAGAAAAAAAGGGAAATTACGGAAAGAATTGCAAGTAAAACCCAAGGAGGGACCCGGTGGTAACTAGGGCTGTGACTCCTGGAGGTGACAGCTATGACCCAGCTGTGCATTGTCTCTCTTCATCACTACGCCCACTGCAGCCCAACTCTCCTCCTCTACCTTTATTAAAAGTGAGTTGGATCCTGAACATTCTTCAGCAGGGCTACAAACTGCAGTTTCTGAAAGTTTCAAAGTTGTAAGGAATTCCCAGTCTCAAAAGACCAGCTCAGTATGGTACTTTCTGTGCTGAAAAAACATGTTGGAGGAAGGGAGCCATAGAAGGAGTTCCCAGAGGACAGGAAGACTGTTACTGGCACCAAGAAAGGAAAGCACATAGAATCCCATACTGGACTTATCTCTTCACCAATACCCCTTATCTCCACAGTTCTACTAAAGGTAGAGTTAGGCCCAAAATTATGATAATTGCTCCATTCTGGCCCAAGCAACATTGGTTCTCCCTCCCCCTGACTGTTGATAGGAAGAAAACAAGACCACTCCCACTGACCATGTGCCTTCTAACCCAGAACAAGAGGTCATATATCCATCCCCATCTGAAGACTCTCAAGCTAACAGCATGGAAGATTGGATACTGACTCCATCCACTCTTTATTACATCCTGGATGTTTTATCCATTCTGAAAGAGGCTAGGAAGCAAATACTAGAAAGTCATAAATAGCAAAATGGAAAAGGTTTCCTGTATGGTTCCAGTCCAATAGTATTTTCTCTTCTCAGGCAAATTTAAAGCACATACCTGAATACCTGTCCCATCTCTTCAAGGTACACACTTCTTGTCTCCCTGATTCACCTCTGTGTATTCCTGGCCCCACATGAAACAATTTCTGAAGGGGAGGATACACCTCAAACCAGTTAGGTGGGAATCTGCCCCTTTCTGGCATCTGAACTTTACCACTTTTTTGTGCTTGTGACTTCAGCCCCTATTAAGCTACTGACATGGAAAATAGCCTTGCTTTTAGCAATTGGCATTTGCTGGGCATATTTCTGAACTTCAGGCAAACCCTTATGTGCAAGAACCCTTCTTATTTTTCTTCAGGGACAGAGTCACCCTGAGAACCATTCATACATTTATGCCCAAGTGGTCAAAGAAATGTCTTTGAATTACACCATTCACTTGCCTGTATTTTTCCTAAACCCCTAAAGTAAGGGAGAGAGGATCTTGCACACCTTGGCTGTGAAGTGGCAACTAAGAATTTACCTCCACAGAACTAACTTCCCAAACAGATTTGATCAACTATTGCTAGTGTTTGCAGAGGGGAAGCAGGATAAACCAATTAGCAAACAAACTGTCTCAAAACAACTTGCAGTCTGCATCTTTGTCTGTTACTTTCAACATGTTAAATAACTTCCTGGCAGAGTTAGAGCACACTCGGGCACATAGCTACAGCTACTGCTGTTTTGAAAGGGGTGCCCACACAGATCATTCTAGAGGCTGACACATGATCTTTTGTTCACACCTTTACCAAGTTCTACCGACTTGGATCCATCTCTAGGGCAACAGATTAGAGAAAAAAATCAGTGGACTGAGCAGCAGTATGCAGCAAAATTAGGGACATTAAAGAGTGTGTGTGTGGGGGGGGGGGGGAACGCTGGTGTGCCTTGCATTCTGTTTTTCCCCTATTTACTTTCTCATGAGACCTCTGAGGATGTGTTCACTTAGAAAAGTGGCTGTTAAGTACTGAGTGTGTGTCTGTCTGTATTTCTATGTTGTGTGTGTGTGTGTGTGTGTGTGTGTGTGTGTGTGTGTGTGTGTGTGAGTCTGAATGTGTGTGTAGACATTAAATATTTACTCAGCTTATATTTTAGATATAAAATATTTCCTCCAAATATTAAATGTACCACAGCAAGTTTTAAACATTAGTCAGAGGAACTATTTTACATCAGAAGTATAAAATGATATATAGTATTTAAAAAAAAAAAAAAAAAAAAAAAAAAACATTTTCAACAGCTATCCCATTCTCTAAGCACAATGATGCCCTCCAGGGTGTATGTTGTTGTGGAAATATGCCCTTCCGATGGTGTAGAGTCTGAATGCCATTACCTACGGTCTCAGAGCACCCCTGGATGTGTGTTATTTCCAAAGTAACATGCACCTTTTTAGGCATTATTCCTTATGTACTCTGATTTCATTTAAGGAACAGATATTAACAGACTGTTATTTAACAATTGCAATTGTTTCTTATTTCTGGAAAAATGCTGAACATAGGTGAACTAAACTAAAATACATAATCCAGTGTGAAAATATCTGCTATATTGCAGAGTTTAGCTATTGGTGTTTAATTATTATAGTAAAAGTACTATGATGTATATTTTAAGGAGAAGTAATCTAGCAAGTCTTGTTATACTTCTCCTCTACCATGCCAGTTCCAGCAGGTGCCCAAGCCACTGATCGAAGTCTGGTCACCTGAGTAGTAGTCAGGGCTTTACCCCTCTGTGCCAATGAAGCTGGCTGATTAACATGCAAATATATATATTTTTAAACGAAACATCTTTATTAAATTATTACTTATGATGTAGGCAATCTTACATTTATATAAATTAAAATTTAAATCATACTGACATAATTTCAGCTGAAAACGTTATACATTACAAACCTTGATGACACAGCTGTAGTTGGCAGCAGTATATGTCACTTATAATCTGTTCAGTCATTGTCAGTCAAACATTACATGGATCATTCAAATCCGTTCTTCTTTTAAACCTTATTCCTCCTCTACATGTATTGTTTCCACAGTTTCCATTTTTCCTATGCAGTTTGCTCCTATCCTTTTCTAAAGATCCCAATTCCAGTTGTTTTATCTCTGTTACTATATTTGCTACATTTAGTACAGCTGGTTTAGAGTATGATTTCCATTTTCTATTACAGCCACCTTAATTAGACTCAACAAGGCCTGAGTATGTCTAGGCAATTCCGATTCTGTGTCATAGCTCAAAAAAATAATTTCCTTAGTTGCACTAATTTGTTCACCCAGTATCTCTGACAGAACAGTCTGCAGAGAATCTTTAAAGTCTATCAACTCATTACACTCCCAGAAAATATGTTCCCAGTTACCTCTTTCTTAACCATCACACCTACAACATTTGCATTCGACCTGAGGAAAAATTCCATGGTTTCTACTTAGGGTATAAAAATACCTATGTAAACACTTCCAAGCAAAGATCCTAAATCTTCTAGACTTTATTGCATGTTTGGGAGACATACATATATCCCCCATTGTTGCCTTATGAATTGCTTATCCAGTCTCAATTCCCAACCCTTTTTAATCTCCTCTGATTTTTCTTGTTATTCAATATTTTATATGCTCTACTAATTATTATTTTATTAATGGCAGGTTCTGTTCTAGATTCTAATAAATGAAAGACCAGCACTGATAGAGTTTTCAGGACCCCCCTTATTTCTTTCTCTATATTCTGATATCAATCCTTGATAGGGAAGGCAATCTCTAACCGGCAATCCAAATAAATTCTTGGAGTCTTCCCATTGTATTACCTTTCCCTCTCTAGTTATTTTCTCCCAATACCTTGGTTCCTTTGCTGGTTTTCTCCAATAAATTCCAGCCCCCTTTTGCCTATTGGCTGTATCCCTAATTGCAGTCATCCCTATCGGCAGAATCTCATCTCTCCATTCCCATGTTGGCTTAGTTCTTAGAATACGTTCTGCTACTTTATGTATGTAATATTCTGTATGATTATTGTTGTTCTCCTTAAAGGTCTGCATCCAAAATACCAGGCTGCCCTTGTTTCTTGAGCTTCCCCCTTTTTATCATCACCTCTTTCCACTTTGAATTATAGTTTTCTGCTTGTAGTATGTATAGGAGCCCTAACTGTGTTGCTCTGAAATACCCCTTAAAATCAGGTAATCCCAATCCATCCTGTTCCTTTGACTCTTGCTGTCTTCCCCTCCCAGATAAAATCTTTATTAATTGCTATCCACAACTTCTCATCTGATTGACATAAATATGCCCGACCAATGTATAAGATTAAAGGGACTAAAAACAATTTAACTGCTTGCACTTTACTACTGATATCCATATAAAAGAGATTCCCTTTCCTCAGTTTTTGTATTATCTTTATTTTAATCTCTTCCCGCATATCCTTAGCTGCCACACCAGCATAATTTTTAATCCATACTCCTTAGTACTTCAATCTGATGTTGTCAGTCTTCATTTTATCCTTGAGAGATGGGGTCCAGTTCAGATATCGGCACCAACTTGGCCATTACTACATCTGACTCCAGCCAAAAACTCTCGAGCTTCACCTCTACCCATAATCCCTCTCTCACAGTTACCTCAGATCTCGTTTGCCGCTTTTCCGAAATGGTCGCGTTTTGCCAGTGCTTTCGTGTTTCGTTGGGTGTAGGTAAATTTCCATTGTTATTTCTTAGAGATTTCTCTCTCTTTTTTTTTGGTCTGTACTTGGTCCTTTACCCTCTAGTTTAATATTTTCTCTCTCTGCTTTCATACACTTTAGTGTAATTCTAAATATTCACACAATGAAAAGAAAGAAATAACCAGTGAATAACAGCTCTACTTTTCACCATACGCAATTTAATGCCACAAGAAAATTCTGTTAGCGCCTCAGCCACAAACAGCCTTTACAGAATAAAAACTTTTCATACTAAAAATCACTCATTTTATACTTCTACTTAATTCCATCATCTTCAGTTAACCAATTACATACAAATTGTTAAAATTCAATTCACATTGTGTTTTAAAATAAAAACACCTTTAAATAAAACTTTGCCAATTGCATTCCTTATTTAACCCATTGGGTTGCAAAGTATTATATTTTATTATAAAAATAGATTCCTTTCTCCTTAATACATATTTCAACATCTCCACATTTCCATACTGATTTTGCACTTGTTCCAAAACAGTTACTTTCATGCTTTCCACTTCTCCCTTGTGTACCCTATTGAAATGTTCTGCTACAGGACTAGTAACCTTATTATTTCTAACATCTCTAACATGTTCCTTTACTCTTTCTCCCAGGCTTCTTTTAGTTTCCCCTATATAATATTGATTACATGAACAACTTATGGCATAAATTACCCCCTTACTTAAACAGGTATACATACCTAAAGTGTCAAATGTCTTCCCTTTTATTTTGTCCACTCTAGTAGTAATATACTGACAAATGGAACACTTTCCACAAGGGAAAGTTCCTATTTCTGTCGGATTACTTAAAAGTTTGTCTCTTGGTTTAAAATATTTACTATGAACCAAGAAATCTTTTAAATTTCGTCCCCTCTGATAAGAAATTCTTAATTCAATTTGAGACAATGAGGGGACCTCTCTTTTTACCTGTTTCCAATACCCTTTAACTAATTCATTAAATCTATCTGAAAAAAGGGTATATTTGGAGACAAAAAAAATAGAATTATTAGTAGTAACTTCTTTATTATTGCTTTCTTTGATTTGTTTTCTGCTGAGTTCTGGAACCCCGGCTACTCTACTTTCATAACTTCTGAACCTATTTGGATTCCATCAAATTTAATCTCATATTTATTAGCATTAAGATATTCTATAAACGTAAATATATGATTATCTCCCCCTTTACAAATAAAAAACAAATCATCAATAAATTGGAAGTATTTTATTACATGTTTCCTAAAAAATACACTCCTATAGATATGTACATTTTCAACTAGCCCCACGAACAAATTGGCATACACTGGGGCAAACGACGCCCCCATTACTGTTCCCTTTTTCTGTCTGTATAAGCTACCATCAAACTCAAAAATATTGTTCACAAGACAGAAGTATATCAATTCCTTTATATAATGTGTTCTTGGGCTGTCCCCTAGAAAATGTTGTATTGCTTCCAAACCATAACTGTGTTGTATATTGGTATACAAACTCACTACATCAGCTGTTATAAAGTACATATCTTTTGTCCATATTATACTTTATATTTTTTTCAAAAAATCAAAAGAATCTTTTATATAGGAAGGCAACTTTACTACTTCCTTTAACAACAATTCATGTAAAAAAACAGCTCAGGTTATGAGTAAAATAACCTATCGCTGACACTATTGGACACCCGGGAGGTTGCATTAAGCTCTTATGAATTTTAGGAACACAGAAAAACTTCGCTACTGTGTTCTCCTTTATTGTTAACTTATTTGTAACATCATTAGCTGTAAAATAATGCAACCTCACTCCCTTCTTTAACAGTGTTTGTAACTCATGTTGTACCCGAATCAAACAAAATTCATCCACTTTGCTGTAAACCATTTCATCATTTAGATGTTGCATGCACATCTTAAAATAATCTATAGAATTCATTACTACCAGCTTGCCCCCCTTATCTGATGGTTTAAATATTATATCATCATTCATGCTCATTTGTTTCAATTTCATCCACTCCCTTTTAGTTAAATTATAAATCTGAAGTAGGAGATTCATTTGTCTGCAACCTGTGGGTTATGGATCCGATATCAGATCCGAACTGGCATGGTTTTCCAGCTATGGATCCGAGCTCTCAACTCCTCCCCTCACCCATAATGCCCTGCTCTCCCTACATGACCTCAGATCTAGTTTGCCGCGCTGGTGACCAGACTGGATTTTTAGAGCTCTTCAGCTAAGTGTCAATTGTTATATTTTTACAAGCATTTAATTCTAAAGTTTGTGTCAGTTTTGTGTGGAAGTGTTAGGTTCCCTATCTTTTGAGTTTAAAATTTAAAGTTTTTTAATAACTTTATAACTTTTATTTATCCCTCCCCTCGCTGGTGCATAGTGTGTGTTTGGGCCTGTGTTTTTTCTTTGTGGCTAGTTAGCACTTATTATTTAAAAAAAAGAAAAAAAATCCTTAGTATGTCTGAAGCTCCTAAGGCTTTCTTCTCGAAGTGCTCCGAGTGTGGCCATAAGCTTTCTCCTGCTGATGGCCACACTCGGTGCGTTCGATGCCTTGGCGTTGAACACCTCACTTCTGGATGTTCCATTTGTGCAGGGTTCAACCCCAGGGCATTGAAGGAGCGGAGGTCGAAGCTGGTCTTGGCGGGACTTCTGCCCCCGGACACGGCTTCGGCTACCGCTCCTTCAGGGGGTACCGTGTCTTCGGTTCCCTCCTCTCCTGCTCCCCCTCCTCCACCTGGGACTCAACCTCCCTCTAGTGGTTTGGAGGAGAGGGAAGCAAGAAAAAAGGACCGGAGAGAGAAGCACCACAAGCGGCGGGCCGAGACCTCTGTTTCGGCCCCGCCTGCTAAGCGGGCTTCTCCTCCGGCCTCCTTGTCTACCGGCTCTCCCCCTCCTCGGCTCCGGTCTCCGGCCTGCTTCTCACCGGGACCTGAGGAGGAGGAGACCCGATCTCCGTCGAGGCTATCGAGGAGGCACTCAAGGCCTACCTCGGTAGCCTTGTCGAGATCTACATATAGTTTATCTGACGCTGATGCAGATGCAGATGGGAGTGCTCCTCCCCCCCCCCTCTGGGGGGGAGCTCGACCCCTTTTTTCATACCTATAGCTCCTTCTCCGACCCGCTACCCGGGTTCGGAGCGATTGGAGCCGAGCAGCTTCGGAGCCGGGGGTGGGTCGGCGCCGATAGTACTAGGTACTTCGGATCCGACCCTGTCCTCGAGTGCCTCGGATCCGACCTCTCGGAGCCTGGATCCGAGCTTCGGATCTGGGGGGATTAGTGTTCCTTCGGTGCCATCTTTGTCGGAGCGCGCTGCCCCCTCGGATCCGAATGCCTCGGGGCCGGCTCCGATCCACTCTTCGGATCCGAGGGGGAGCCGATTATCGGATCCTTTGGTCGAGGTTGGCTCCCCCTCGGCTTTTGATGTAGTGGAGAGGGCCCTGTTGAGGGTTTCCGGACCCCCGGCACTTGCTTCGGCTCCTTCCCGCGCTCCATCTGCACTGGGTCAGGCTTCCACCATCCGGCCACTGGGACAGCCCGCTCCATTGCCCCAAGTTGTTCCATTGGAACAGGACACCGCTTGCGAGGGTTCCTCGGACAGCCCCCCTGAGGATGCACCTCGCAAGCATACGTGTAAAAGGAGGCACATAGTCTCCCCCGAGTCTCTCACAGAAGACACGGATTTGGAGGAAGGGGAAGGCTCCCCAAGATCACCCCCCAAGGATGTCTCCTTTGGAGACATCATGGAAATGCTTCGCATAAGGGGGGGGTGGTCTGCCCCCAAGTCTTCCTCGGACGAGTCCGTGTTCTTGGAGGCATTTGAAGCGGGCCCGTCTACCTCTTGGGTGTCCTGCCGACCCCCTTGTGGACCTAATTACCACCAGGGCGTGGAAGGAACCGGACACCGTGGAGCCAATCCCCAGAAGGCCAGACCGCATCCTTAGTCCCCCAGCAGACCATGCCCACTGGAGCAAGGGGCCTCTGGTAGATGCCATGTTGACGGCTGCAGCCACCAAGAGGGAACTCGCACAGGAGAGTCCCTCAGTCCATCTTCCGAGCAAGGAGTCTCGGATGATGGACCGCTTGGGGAAGCGAATGTTTAGTTCAGCGACCTTTT
The DNA here is from genome assembly GCF_019279795.1 of Protopterus annectens. Taxonomy (NCBI): domain Eukaryota; kingdom Metazoa; phylum Chordata; order Ceratodontiformes; family Protopteridae; genus Protopterus; species Protopterus annectens. Next base: position 983,906,118 of record NC_056744.1, read on the forward strand.
CAGTGAGGGCGCTCAACTACTTGGCACATGTGATCAGGATGCAGTGCGATCTTATCAAGGAATACGCTGCATCCCCCCCAGAGTCCATGTCGGAGGAGGACAAACTGTTGCACTCCACCCGTGTGGCCACTCTCAGGTCCGTGACTAATTCCTCTATGCGGTTACTGTCCCATGCTACTGAGTGAGCCGCTAGAGCCGCAGGGGTAGGCCCAGTTACCAGACGACAGGCCTGGCTCCGCCATTGCGATTTCACGGAGCCCTTCAAGGCGTCATTCGCAAACGCCCCCTTCGATGGTTCTGCCCTTTTTGGCAAAACTGTTTGCGATACTTTGACCCAGAGCGAGAAGGATGGGAAGACGCTGTCTGCCGTCGGAATCCGCTTCTCTGTGCCCCAGAGGTCCTATTCTAGGAACCAAAAGGGCCAGAAGAAGATGTGGTTCCGGAAGTCGCTGCAGTCCCAACCTGCTCCGGACAACCAGTCCTTCCATGGCAGAGGAGGACAGGGAGGACGCCGCCCCAGGGGCAGAGGGGCTCCCAGGAACTTCGGGTCCAGAGAACCCTTCTCTGAATGGCCCGTGCAGCAGCCCTGAAGGGTTGCTCGGCTGCTCCACTCTGGAGGCAGTCGGGGGGCGTTTCTCGGAGCACCTAGCGGCATGGGAGTCCATAACATCAGACCGCTGGGTCCTCCGCATCATATCCAGAGGATACCTCATTCCATTTCATCACATCCCAAAATTAAAGTCCCTCCCCGACGTTCCACCCGGTCAGTGAGAGGCCGCTTTGGCAGAAATTGGCCATCTGCTGAAGAAAAGAGCCATCCAGCCCGTCCCCCCAGACCAGATCGGATCAGGGTTCTACTCCAGGTTCTTTTTAGTGCCAAAAAAGACGGGGGACCTAAGACCAATATTAGACCTGTCACTCTTAAACCTGGCAGTTCCCAAGGAGAAGTTCCGAATGGTTACCTTGCAGTCCTTTCTCCCCCTTCTGGGAGAAAATCACTGGATGTGCTCTATAGACCTCAAGGATGCATACTACCACATTCTAATGGACAGACGCTCCAGGAGGTTTCTTCGCTTCCGGCTGGGAGCCAGTCACTACCAATTCAGGGTCCTTCCCTTTGGTCTCACTACAGCCCCCAGGGTGTTCACCAAAGTATTAGCAGTGGTAGCGGCCCACCTGAGGCTTCAGGGGGTACAGGTCTTCCCATACCTGGACGACTGGCTCCTTACCGCCCCAACAAGGCATCTACTATTATTGGACCGAGACTCCTTTCTCCATCTAGCTCCCGCCTGGGCATCACAATAAATGCAGAAAATCCAACCTAGCCCCTACGCAATTCATAGATTTTATAGGTGCCAGGTTAGACACGAGACAGTTAAGAGCCTTCCTCACTGCGGACAGAGTTCAGAATCTACGGCTCCAGGTGCGGGCCATCCTCCACTCCAGCTCAGTTCCGGCGGAATTGGTCCTGAGGGCTCTAGGGTCCATGGCAGCAGCGATAGCTCTTCTACCTCTCACCAGGTTCAATATGCGGGTCCTTCAATGGACACTCCTAGTTCAGTGGTCTTATCTCGCTCTTCCTATGCATCATCCCATTGCGATCAGCAAGGCTTGCAAGCGGTCCCTCTTGTGGTGGCTCCACTCACAGGATCTCCACGGAGGCCGCCCCTTTTGTGCTTCTCCCCCTATCGCCACGGTGACCACAGACGCCTCCCGCCTCGGGTGGGGGGGCATTTTGCAGGCCGGACGGTCCAAGGCACGTGGAACGATTCGGAGACCTTACTGCATATCAATGTTCTAGAGATGAGAGCAGTGCTCTTAGCATTGCAAGCACTGCAGGCCTTTCTTCCCTTGGGAACTATTGCGATTCAGTCGGACAACATGTCTGTCGTCTGGTACATCAACAAACAGGGGGGAACCAGGTCTTACCCTCTTTGTCGAGAAGCCATGAGAGTGTGGGAATGGGCAATCTCCACCAACCGCTTTCTCATCGCAACGCATATTCCGGGTCGGTCCAACATCCTTGCGGACAAGCTCAGTCGCACCATTCTCTCCCCTTACGAGTGGTCTCTCAATGCTCAAGTAGCGAAACGCATCTTCGCACGGTGGGGAACTCCTTGTTGCGATCTTTTTGCATCTCCCTCAAACACCAAGTGCGACAGTTTTTTCGCTCTAATCCCTCCTCCCGGAGATACCCCAAGAGACGCTCTGGTGCATGCTTGGCCCCCCGGTCTTCTTTACGCTTACCCTCCTTTGCCTCTGATGCTCCAAGTTCTTCAGAAAGCCTCTCGGTTGGGGTGCAGAATGATTCTCATTGCCCCATTCTGGCCTCGACAGATCTGGTTCCCTTTCCTAAGGTCTCACTCAGTGAATCCACCTTGGATTCTAGATCCCATTCCGGATCTGATATCTCACCCGTCCAATCTATCAACCCCGAATCTGGACAACCTGAAGCTAACTGCTTGGCTGCTCCAGTTCCACTCCTAATCAGGACTCCCGGTATTTCGTCTTCCATTAAGGCCATCTTGGTAGCGGCTCATAAACCATCTACCAGGAAAGTTTACCGCAGCAAGTGGAAAAGGTTCTCCATTTGGGCGGAGTGGCAAGGTCTAGACCCCTTCACAGTTCCCCTTCCTCTGGTGCTTGACTTCCTAACCACTCTTTTTAATGATGGTGCCAGCAGTTCCACGGTCAAAGTACAACTTGCGGCAATTTCTCACTATCATATTGGTCATGACTCCGGTCCACTGATGTCTGCCAAATTGTGTAAAATATTCCTAAAAGGTACTTTTCTTCTTAGACCCCCTGTAAAGCAAGTGGTTCCTCCATGGGACCTTTCTTTGGTTCTTCAGGCCTTGACTGCTCCCCCCTTCGAACCTGCGGCCACGGTAGATCTAAAATTTTTTTCTTTCAAGACGGCCTTTTTAGTAGCCATTACTTCGGCCAAGAGAGTTTCGGAACTTCAAGCCTTATCCATCAAGCCTCCTTACTTGGTCTTTCTTTCTTGGACCGTGTATACCTCAGGACCAACCCGTCCTTTCTTCCTAAGGTAGCTTCAGAAGCAAATATTAATCAATCCATTAACCTCCCTGTTTTCTTTCCTAAATATCAAAACAAAGGTGAATACAAGCTACATTCCTTAAATGTTCACAGGCAACTTCGATTTTATCTGAACAGGACAGCTGGTCATAGGCAATCCGACCAGTTGTTTATTTCCTTTGCTAAATTCAATTTGGGTAAACCAATTTCCAAAGTCTCCTTATCACGCTGGATTTCGCAGTGCATCTTATTGGCTTATCAAGCTTCTGGGAGGCCCGCACCGGAGGGAGTACATGCCCATTCAACCCGGTCAGTTTCTACCTCAGCGGCCTTTAAAGCTAGGATTCCTCTGGATGATATTTGTTCAGCAGCCACTTGGGCTTCATCTCATACCTTTATTTCCCACTACAAGTTGGATATTACATCTAGAGGTAGAGCATCCTTTGGCTCCTCGGTGCTCCGGAATATCCTTCCATGACGGCCGCCCAAGATTCAGGAAGCTGGGGACTCTGTCCCACAGGTTGCAGACAAATGAATCTCCTACTTCAGATTTAGAAGTTATGTACTTACCATAACGTTCCATCTGAGTAGGTGTATTCATTTGTCTGCAACCATCCCGCCCTCCTATCCCCCTGGCCTTGTCAGTTTCCTGCATATTACGTGTTACCCTTTCTAGGGTATTTTGATTTATGGCAAACTCGATCTGAGGTCATGTAGGGAGAGCAGGGCATTATGGGTGAGGGGAGGAGCTGAGAGCTCGGATCCATAGCTGGAAAACAATGCTGGTTCGGATCCGATATCGGATCCATAACCCACAGGTTGCAGACAAATGAATACACCTACTCAGATGGAACGTTATGGTAAGTACATAACTTCTAATTTTTCCTCGTGCCCTCAAAATCACTGAATTATTTCTCTATTATTAAATTGAAGGCATTATAAAAACGCTGTATATGAACATTTTTGCACGGGGGCATAAAAGTGCTTCTTGTTTTTATCATAGTCGTATCAAACAAACTATATGCATTACTCTCAGTTTCAGACTCACAAGAAAAAAAGTTTTCACTATCTTCTGAGTCAGTCTCCATAATTGACACAGTTGCATTTTTGCCCCCATTGTTGTAAAAATAATCTTTTAGATACATTTTACATGCTAAACTAAAAATTTCACCTTTCATTTCATACATTCGTGGCAGAACTGTTGGTATAAATTTTAAATCTTAAATAAAACCGACAGTTCTGTTTCATCAAAGACATAATCCGATAAGTTAACAACATATTCTAAAGTATTGACATTGTCTACTTGTTTAATTAGTCCGTTTGCCTCGTTTGTATCAGCCTTGCCCCGGGTCTCCATAATGGTCCTGTCCTTGCCACCCTCGTTTCCTGGTATTGTAATTTTGCCCATTGGAACCTCGAAAGGTTCTCCGAAATGAGTCAGTGTTATCTGGTCTCGGAAGTTCTGGAAATTCTTGATCCACCACTTCTTCTTCTAGCGAAGATGCTCCACTTTCACCGGATAGAAAACTTCTGTTTTTATATTGTCCGGATGCAGTATTCTCTTTTTGAAAGCTGACACTCCTCTTCTGGTGCTGATTGGCTGAAAGCACAAATGCTTTCTTTTGCTCATAATCTTGAATGTCCTTCTGAAGCTTATTCTTCTTCTGGTTAATTAGATCCTTCTCATAAGATAGAAGTCTATCATTGATATTTATTAAGAAAGTTTCCAATGCAAAGTTAGATGTTACTTTAGTGATTTCCTCACATATTCTTTAGGTCTCCGCTAATAATTTATCTTTTTTAACATTGTCTCTTTCTATTAAATGGTTACCCATTCTAAGCTGCAGTGGTGCGCTGCAGCTATCCATCTCTCCTGGAATTTAACTTCCTGCTCTTCCGATAACACAAACGAAGAAGATGGATTTTTTATTGCCCTGAGACTTTGTGGTGTGATCTCCAGTTCTTGATACCTCTGGAGACTGTTGATGTTATAAAATACAGATGTCTCTTTAAAGATTAATTTTTCTAATTGGGAGCAGAGTTCTTATCAAATTAATTGGATGTTGCATGCTAGCAGCTGCCATCCCAGTCATACATTGGAATCTATCCCTTTTGGAGAAATGTTAAGAATAAAAAGATTGTGTAGTGATGGTAATGAGGCACGGTATGAGGCTAGAAAAGTTACCGCTTTGTTCATAAACAGGGGTTATAGCCCAGAAGAAGTGTATAAAAGTTATTCCAGAATTTATGAAAGTAGAGTAGCCGGGGTTCCAGAATTGAGCAGAAAGCAAATCAAAGAAAGCAATAATAAAGAAGTTACTACTAATAATTCTATGTTTTTTGTCTCCAAATATACCCTTTTTCAGATAGATTTAATGAATTAGTTAAAGGGTATTGGAAACAGGTAAAAAGAGAGGTCCCCTCATTGTCTCAAATTGAATTAAGAATTTCTTATCAGAGGGGACGAAATTTAAAAGATTTCTTGGTTCATAGTAAATATTTTAAACCGAGAGACAACATCTTAAGTAATCTGACAGAAATAAGAACTTTCCCTTGTGGAAAGTGTTCCATTTGTCAGTATATTACTACTAGAGTGGACAAAATAAAAGGGAAGAAATTTGACACTTTAGGTATGTATACCTGTTTAAGTAAGCGGGTAATTTATGCCATAAGTTGTTCATGTAATAAATATTATATAGGGGAAACTAAAAGAAGCCTGGTTGAAAGAGTAAAGGAACATGTTAGAGATGTTAGAAATAATAAGGTTACTAGTCCTGTAGCAGAACATTTCAATAGGGTACACAAGGGAGAAGTGGAAAGCATGAAAGTAACTGTTTTGGAACAAGTGCAAAATCAGTATGGAAATGAGGAGATGTTGAAATATGTATTAAGGAGAAAGGAATCTATTTTTATAATAAAATATAATACTTTGCAACCAATGGGTTAAATAAGGAATGCAATTGGCAAAGTTTTATTTAAAGGTGTTTTTATTTTAAACACAATGTGAATTGAATTTTAACAATTTGTATGTAATTGGTTAATTGAAGATGATGGAATTAAGTAGAAGTATAAAATGAGTGATTTTTAGTATGAAAAGTTTTTACTCTGTAAAGGCTGATGTTAAGTTGTCAATCTCGCCTTCATTCTTGCTGGATGGTTCGGAGCCGATCCTCGGCTCCGACTCGGCACTTGCTTAGCTTGAGAACTCCTTTTACCAGCTCGAGGCAACCCTATATCCCATGATGCAAGGCGGGACTACCTCCAGATCTCGTTTGCCGCTTTGCGAAGAGGTCTCCTTTTTTGCCAGCTGAGGTAAGTTTGAGTTTTTCAAACAGCTTTAGTCAGGGTTTATCTTCCCCTTTTCCTATTTTTTAGTGTGTAGTGTCCATACAATCACCCTATTCCCCTTATAGTAAAAATTTTTTACTTTATAAAAAGTTTTAAAAATTTTCAGTTAGGCCTAGGCCTTCCTTATTAATCCCTACCTGTGTGTCTGTGTTTGGGGATTAATTTGTGTGACTGTTTTTGGTGTGTGTGTGTGTGAGTATTTTATTACTCTTTTTCCTTAGACTATGTCTAAAGAGGTAAAGGTCTCGGGCTTCAAGAAGTGTGACTCATGCTGTCAGAAAATGTCTCTGACAGACGGTCACACTTCTTGTGTTTACTGCCTGGGGCCTTTACACCTGCAGGACTCCTGTGCTTTGTGTCACTCTTTAGCCAGCTTAGTCCTGCAGGAAAGGAGGAATAAGTTAATCCTCCGTGGCTTGCTAAAGCCGGAAGGTTCACCCACTAAACCTGGGTCCAGTAAGCCTTCCAAGCCATCCAAGGGTCAGGCTACAGCTTCCAAGCCTTTCCCGGTGGCTTCGACTCGAGTCGAGATCGCCCGCCGGAGCCAATCTTTCTCCTTCTCAGCTAGGGTCGGTTCCGATCGGTTCCGACACCCAATCTGCTGTTGCCTTGTCGGCTCTGGCTGGAGCCGACACAGTATCCAGTATCGGAGCCGAAGCCTTCGGCTCCATCTGGAACCCATAGGACGCCGGCTCCGATGACTTCCTCCAAGAAGAGATCTCGGTCCCCTTTGGAATCTATCCACTGCTCCGGGTCTCCTCTTTTGTCGGAGCGGAGTCATCGGAGCCGATCTTTGAGATCTTCCAGGCTGTCTGACCACGATTTAGAGAGGGTGGTAAGCAGGCTGTTAAAGTCGCAGGCACTGGCCCAAATGCTCCATAGCCCGTCTCAGCAGACTTCTGCTATTGCTTCACCCCTTGAACTTCCTCCTCCGACTCCCCACCAGAGTTCAGAGCCGGAGCTTCTCGGGACAGCGACTGTGTCGGCGCCGGAACCGATACATCCTTTTTCGGCTCCGTCGTCTTCGGCTCCGATCTCCTCCTTGAGACCTTCCTTGGAGGGATCCGGTCGTCGGGTTTCCCTAGTCGGCTCCGAGGGGGCTAGTGGCATCGGACCCTTGTCCGACCCCGCTCTCCCTCTCGGGGCTTCGGCTTTGGTAAGCTCGGCACCGACATCGGCCTTGGAGCCTTCCCTCTCAGTGGAGCCGGGAATTCCTATTTCCTCGGAACGGGAATATTCCGGTCTCCCGGGGAGGGGAGCCTTTGAGGTGATGAGGAGTGTCCTGGCTCCTGAGCCAGGTCAACGGTCCATCCCTCTAGCTCCTCCCTCTTTGGTGCCTGTAGACGCCTCTTGCCAGCCTCTTGCTCTCAGGCCCAGGGATCCATCGCCCCAGGTTTCCCCATTGGGAATATCTTCCTCTTCCGAGGTTTCTCCTGATCCTGCAGGGGAACCCCCTCGGAAGAGGACGTAAGAGGAAACACACAGACTCCCTGAGTCTACTACATCTGATACCGACTTAGATGAGTCGGAGGGTTCCCCGATCCCCTCTGAGGATGTCTCCTTTTCAGACATCCTTGAGCTCCTCAAACAGAGGGGAATTGGCCTCCATTGACCCCTCCGAGGATGAGTCGGTATACCTGGAGGCTTTGGATCCCGACCCTCCACCTCCTGGGTGTCTCCGCCTTTTGACCCACTTATGCAGGTAGTGGCTCGGAAGGCGGGCTGCTCCAGATTCTGTGGAACCTGTCCCCGGAGACCATCCAAGTTTATTACGGCCCCTACGGACAAACAGTTTCTTTCCAAGGCGTCTCTGTGGATGCTATGGTGGTGGCGGCCACTAAGAAGGAACTGCGGATCCTTCAGTACCTGTCCATCCTCCTAACAAGGATTCCAGGACCATGGACAGGTATGGAAAGCGGATGTTTTCTTCAGCGACCTTTGCTATGCGTCGCTGAACTACCTTTGTCACTTCACCAGGCTTCAAAGAGATATTCTCAAGGAACTAGGTGAAGTGGTCCAGGATCCTTCTGCTGCTGGGGCTCAAGAAAAGATTGCCTCACAGCTAGCAATCCTGAATTCCTTATCCAACTCCTCCATGCGGCTCATATCCTATGCGGCCAATGGAGCGAGCAGGGCCGCAGGCACAGGAGTGGCTCTTAGACGTCAAGCCTGGATGCGGCTTTGTAATTTTGCGGACCCCTTTAAGGCGTCCTTCACCAATACCCCCTTTGACGGTTCGGCTTTGTTCGGACCTCAGGTGAAAGATACCTTGACCAGGTGTGAGCAGGACGGTAAAACTCTTTCTGCCATTGGAGTCCATTTTTCCACCCCTTCTAGACCATATCCCAAAGGTCAGAAGGGAGGGAAGATGTGGTTCCGCAAAGCCCAAGGAGCTACACCGGACACACGTGGTCAGTTTACCCCCAGAGGCAGAGGGGGTAACAATAATAGACGCCGTCCTAGAGGCAGGGGGGGTCCTCAGAACCAGGGCAACAGGGAGTCTCTTCCTGAGAAGCCCTTTCAGCACCCCTGAGGTGTTGCCCGACTGTCCACCCTTGGAGGCAGTCGAGGGAAGGATTTCGCTGTACCCAGTAGCCTGGCATTCCCTTTCACAAGATATGTGGGTACAGTCGATCATATCCGAGGGTTACACAATCCCCTTCGAAAGGTATCCCGTACCTCAACAATCCCTTCCAGACATCTCACCCGGTCAAAGGGATTTGGCAGAACAGGAGGTTTCAAAGCTCCTAGAAAAGAGCCGTCCAGACTGTTCCGCAGACCAAGTAGGATCCGGCATCTACTGAGATTCTTTTGGTCCCCAAAAGGACGGAGATTGGAGACCAATATTAGACCTGAGCAGTCTAAACAGATTTGTCAAGAAGGCAAGATTCCGGATGGTCACGCTTCAGTCCATTCTGCCCTTTCTGGGCAAGGACAACTGGATGTGCTCTATAGACCTTCAGGAAGCGTACTATCACATAAAGATTCACAGGAGCTCCAGAAGGTTTCTCCGCTTTCGGCTAGGGACCAGTCATTACCAATTCAGAGCCCTGCCCTTTGGCCTCACTTCAGCCCCCAGAGTGTTTACCAAATGCATGGCAGTGGTCACAGCTCATCTGAGACGTCAAGGATTCCAGGTGTTTCCTTATTTAGACGACTGGCTCCTCTCCGCCACCACCAGGTGTCAGCTTCTTCAGACCAGAGACTACACTCTGCAGCTATGCAGGAGTTTGGGAATTTCAGTGAATTTGAAAAATCTTCTCTGCCTTACCAATCTATCACCTTTATAGGCGCAGAATTAAACACCGTCAAAATGTTAGTCAGACTAACAGATCAAAGAATTCTGGACATCCAAAAATATGTTCGGATTTTATTGCAGAGCAGCGAAGTCAAAGCCAGACTGATACTAAAGGTTCTAGGTCTTATGGCTGCGGCCATTGTTCTTCTACCACTGGCTCGCTTCCACATGCGTCTTCTGCAGTGGATGTTATTCACTCAGTGGTCGTTCCACAGTCTTCCGATGAGGCACGAAATCTTAGTCACACAATCGTGCAGGACTCATCTGAACTGGTGGATATCTTCCCCTCTTCTTCATCAGGGCCGACCTTTTGTTCCCCCTCCTCCGGTTGCCACAGTTACTACGGATGCCTCTCTGATCGGGTGGGGGGGGCATTATCAGGGCAGGATGGTCCACGGGACGTGGCAACCCATAGAATACCATCTGCACATAAATGTCCTGGAGATGAGAGCGGTGCTTTTAACGTTGCAAGCCCTCAACGACTTTCTTCCCATAGGGACTATTGCAGTACAAATGGACAACATGTCCGTGGTCTGGTACATCAACAAGCAGGGCGGGACCAGGTCCTATCCGTTGTGTCGAGAAGCTCTCAGACTTTGGCAATGGGCAATCTCCTCTCATCGGTTTCTGATAGCAACGCACATCCCCGGCAGGTCCAACCTCTTGGCAGACAGGCTGAGCAGATCCATTCTCATGCCTCACGAGTGGTCTCTCAATCAATCTGTAGTGGACCAGATTTTTCTGAAGTGGGGCACACCTTGTTGCGATCTTTTTGCTACACCCCAAAACAACAAGTGCCTCGATTTTTTCACCTTCTTTCCCCTACCAGGCCAACCCCTGAGAGACTCTCTATCCCAGGATTGGCCCCGGGGACACAAGTCATTCAGAAAGCCACCGTTTTGAGGGCCAAGTTGATTCTCATTGCCCCTTACTGGCCTCGATAAATTTGGTTTCCGTCTCTGCATCGTCACCTCCTGGTGCAGCCCTGGCATCTGGATCCAGTTCCGGATCTCTTGATCCACCAGTCGGGTCAACAGCACCGGGCCATTCATTCTCTCAACCTCACTGCTTGGTTGCTCCACTTCCTTCCCTAGCCAGGCTTCCTATGATCTCTGATTCAGTCAGAGACATCTTAGTGGCTTCTTTAAAGTCGTCCACCAGAACCGTTTATGCTAGCAAGTGGCGACGTTTTTCCATTTGGGCAAATTCCAGAAATATTGATCCCTTTACTGCTCCTGTGCATTCTGTTTTAGATTTCCTGGCTGAGGTTTTTCAGTCAGGATCTTCTTCATCTACAGTAAAAGTTCAACTGGCTGCTATTTCCAAGTATCATGTTGGCTTGCAAGATCATAACATTATGTCTCATAGACTATGCAAGGCCTTTCTGAGAGGAGTGTTTCTCCTAAAGCCGCCAATAAAACATCCTCCTCCACAATGGGATCTAAATTTAATGTTGGCATCCTTGATGTTACCTCCCTTCGAACCGTCTGCTTCATGTTCATTGAAATTATTGACCTGGAAAACTATATTTTTACTGGCTGTCACTTCAGCAAGAAGGGTTTCCGAGATTCAAGCTCTCTGCATCCGTTCCCCTTACTTGGTTTTTCACAAGGACAGGGTATCCTTAAGAATGAACCCGTCCTTTCTCCCCAAAGTTGTGTTTCAAACCAATATTAATCAATCCATAGATCTACCAGTTTTTTTCCCAAACTATTCTGACAGAGCTGAACAAAAGCTTCATTTTTTGGATGTCCATCGTCAGCTCAGGTACTATTTGCATAGAACGAAACAATTCAGGAAATCAGACCAATTATTTGTCTCCTATGCAGAAAACAGGAAAGGTCTCCCAGTGTCTAAAGTGACCGTATCCAGATGGTTGTCTTCCACCATTTCTTATGTGTACTCACTCAGAGGCAAGCAACTACCTTCTAAACCGAAAGCACACTCAACCAGGAGTCTATCCACTTCTGCAGCCTTTCAGGATAGACTACCCATTGATACCATTTGTGCAGCAGCTACTTGGGCCACTCCTCATACCTTTGTCTCTCATTACAAGTTAGATTTGGCCTCCAGAGACAGGGCCAGTTTTGGTTCCACAGTAGAGTCTGTTCCATTGAGCCACCCGGGATACAGGTGCTAGGGATGCGGTCTCATCCAGCAAGAATGAAGGCGAGATTGACAACTTAACATTTAGAAGTTATGTACCTACCATAACGTTCCATGTTAGTTGTCTTCTCTCGCCTTCTTTCTTCTCCTCCCTCCTTCCCCCTGGCCTGGACAGATCTTGGAGAGTTCCTATCAGGTTGTTTCCTCCTGAGCCTTCATTAGAGGACTCTTGTATTATGAACTTGGGTTTCCTAAATATATTAGGTTAGTCCTTAGCAGGGTAGGTTAGCTACCAAACGAGATCTGAGGTAGTCCCGCCTTGCATCATGGGATATAGGGTTGCCTCGAGCTGGTAAAAGGAGTTCTCAAGCTAAGCAAGTGCCGAGTCGGAGCCGAGGATCGGCTCCGAACCATCCAGCAAGAAAGAAGGCGAGAGAAGACAACTAACATGGAACATTATGGTAGGTACATAACTTCTAATTTGTGGCCGAGGCGCTAAGAGAATTTTCTTGTGGCATTAAATTGCGTATGGTGAAAAGTAGAGCTGTTATTCATTGGTTATTTCTTTCTTTTCGTTGTGTGGATTTTGGAACTGCAATAAGTTGTTGAAAATAATGTAATTCTAAATATTGTTTATGATATTCTTTCCCTGTACACCTTAATGTATTTCTGTAGCTACCATCGTTTATAGTTTTCTCCTTTCCTTTCTTTCCCCTTAACAATAAAAAAAAAAAAAAAAAAAAAACTCTTTCTTCTCTCTCTCTTAAGCTTTCTGTGTGAGTGACTGTTTTCCAGCCGTAATTTTTTGACATGGCTGAGAAACGTAAGTCCCCTAGGCCCCTTCCATTTTTAAAAAAATGCCAGAAGTGTGGCCACAAAATCCCATCTTCTGATTTTCAGTCCCTTTGCATTTATTGTTTGGGTCCCATTCACTTACAGGATGACTGCAGCATTTGTCATGGGTTCAGTCATCGAGCCCTCATTGAGAGATGAAATAAACTTATTTTGAAGGGTTTGACCCCCTTCACCTTCAGTGAAGCCTTCTCTACTGCCGACAAAGCCAAAACTGACATTTCCTCCCCTTCGTCCTCATCTTCTGTGGACAAAGAAAAAAAGAGGAGTGTCTCAATTCCGACTTTTCCATCGGTTCTAAGAACTAAGAAATTGAAATCTGTGGTTCTGAAAGTATCCTTTGAACTGGAGGCCTCTGATTCTAAATTACCGGTAACGACCAATGCTCCGGCACCGACAACTGTGACAAGTCCTTTGACATCGAAGGCCCCAGTCCAGGACAGAATTTCTACTCCTCCTTCAGTGGCTAAATTATCTGATTCAAAGGAAATTTTTTCCAAGAACTTCTTACTCCCCATCTGTAGACCCCTTCGCTGGTGAGCTTCCCAAAGTTTTTCTTCGGAGGCCTAAATCTCCTTTCACGTCATCGGTCCGCTCCACCAAAAGTCTTTCTTAGCTTGTTGTGGAAAGACTTGTGAATAAAATTTCATTGGCTAGAGGACTTTCAGGCCCCCTTTCAGTCCTGACTCCTTTGGGTCTTGGAACCAAGCCTTCTTTCACCCAATTGACCACTCCTCCTCTGAAGCCTTAGAATTTTTTGTTCCAAATTTCCCGGCACTGACTGTACCAGTGCCTGAGATTTTCGTATCTTCAGAACTGGTAATCCCCCAGAGCTCTTTGTTGGCTTTGGAATTGGAGAACTCTCTGAGCCGTAGCTAGCCTGTTGGTTCCAGGGGGTAGAACTCGACTTCAGGTTTTTTGGAGGCATCCCTGCTTCTCAGAGCTTCGGCTCGAGCTAGTTCGGCTCTGGTTTCTGTCTCAATGATTGGTTCTTCAGAGCGGAGAGTGACCCTGGTCTCAAGGAAGTCTGTCTCGGTCCTTGGCTCCCTTCCTTTTTGGGGGGGGGTTGGCCTTCGAGTCGATGGAGAGGGCCCTATCCCTTACAGTGAACCAGGTGGTAACTTCCTCCTTGGAACAGGTAACCCCTCTGGCTCTATTATTCCACCTGTCTCTCCAATGGGACTGAGGGTGCTGAAGTCCCTGGTTTCTCAGACTCGGGTTCTGTTATCTTCTGACACTTCCCCAGATTACCCCCTGAGGAGGTCCCTCAGAAAAAGAAGTGCAAGAGGAAGCATTTAGATTCCCGTCAGGAATCAGCCACTGAGGTCACAGATTTTGATGAGGAGGAAGGGTCCCCATGGTCACCACCTAAAGATGTCTCCTTTAGAGACATCCTAGAAATTTTAAAGCAAAGGGGTGGCTGGAATTTCCAAAACCCTTCCTTGGAGGAATCTGTTTACCTGCAGGCTCTCGGCACTCACCCATGAAGATCAATAGATGTTAAGTTGTCTGTCTTGCCTTCATTCTTACTGTTTGGGATCGGAGCCGATCGTCGGCTCCGACTCTGCCATCTTCAATAGCTCGAGAGCTGTTTACTGGCTCGAGGCTACCCCTTATCCCATGATGTCTAGCGACAGCTACCCAGATCTCATTTGCCGCTTCAGCTGCGAGGTGTGTCGTTTTCTGGCTCAGACTTGTATTTTCAAATTTTTTGTGTAGAAAGATATTCTTATACTTCATAACATTATTAGATAAAGTACCCTTCTTAGTTTTATTCAGTGTGTGTTGTTGAGTACCTTGATGTTAAGTTGTCTATCTTGCCTTCATTCTTGCTGGTTGGGTTCGACTCGGCCATCTTCTAAAGCTCGAGAGCTACATACTGGCTCGAGGTCTCCCCATATCCCATGATGCCAGGTGCTAGAACCCCAGATCTCGTTTGCCACTTCAGCTGCGAGGTTGCTCTACTGGCTCAGGTCGTATAAAGCCTTTATATTGTGTCTTTTTCTGTCTTAAAACTAGTTAAATTTAGCATAGAAATTATTGTTAGAATAGATATTGGTAATTGTAGTGTGTTCTTGTCTGAATCCTTGTTTTTTCCTCAGAAACTCGTAGTCATTTAGAGAGTTCCCCTCCCCCCTTCTCTTTTCTCTTAAGGTTTTCTGTTTAAGTTAGAGGATTACCTTATATCTAAAAGGTGTCCGTTTTAAGTTAGAGGATAACCTTTTTTTCTTCCCTTCTCTTTAAAAAAAAAAAAAAAAAAAAAAGTTAAAGTTAGTTAGTTAGTTTTGCTTTAGTTCAGTATAGTTTTTGTAGTGTAGTGGTTCTGGTAACTGTAGGGTATTTTACTGTAGTTTGTTACCTTAACCTTTTTGTGTGTGTGTTTTTTCCTTGGATTTTTCTTCGGTTAGGATGTCCAAGGATCCTAAGCCATCCGGATTCAAGAAGTGTGACTCATGCTGTCAGAAGATGTCTCTGACAGATGGTCACACTTCTTGTGTTTATTGTGTGGGTGCCGTGCACCTGCAGGACTCTTGTTCGATTTGCCGTGCGTTCAGTCCAAGAGTCCTGCAGGAGCGCAAAAACAAATTGATCTTGAGGGGTCTACTTAAACCCCAAGATTCGCCAGCGAAGGCTCAGCCCGTGAAATCTTCTAGGCCACCTAAACCTTCGTCTCCCAGTTTGGAGCCGTTGTTGGGTGAAGCCATACCATCCATCTCACCTCCGGCTGGAACCGATGTTTCTCCCTCCCAGTCGGCTCCGACACATTCTTCGGAGCCGTCTGAGAGTCGAAAAAGGTCAAGGTCCCCTTCTTTGGAGTCGATACGTTCGGCTCCGAAATCGCCTCTGCTCCAGTCAGAGCATAGTCACTGTTCATCACACTCCTCTCAGTCCTCAAGACTTTCGGACCATGACTTGGAAAGAGTGGTCAGTAGGCTGCTAAAATCGCAGGCCCTAGCCAAAATGTTGTCCAGCCCCCCTCATCAGGCGTCGGCTCCGTCCACAGCTATAGAAATTCCTCCTCCGACTCATCCTTTCAGCTCGGAGCTGGAGTTCTTTGGGGTTCAAGTCGTGGAACCGTCGGCTCCGATACCTTCTCCTTCGGTTTCGTCGTCGGCTCCGATCCCTTCCATGGTACCAACACTGGAGGGATCTGGGTGCCGGGACTCCCTGGTCGGCTCCGAGGGGGCGAGTGGCATCGGTCCCTTGTCCGACCCCGCTCTCCCTCTCGGTGCTTCGGCGCAGGTGAGCTCGGCTCCCACATCTGCCTCGGAGCCGTCTCCCTCGGTGCGGGGAGGGCTTCTGGTTTCTTCGGAGCCTGAGCCTTCTCTGCGTCTGGGCAGGGACACCTTCGAGGTGATGAGGAGTGTGCTGGCCTCAGAGTCAGTCCCACGATCGACCCCATCGGCTCCTCCCCCTAGGGTGTCTGCATCAGCCTCTGCCCCTCTTCCAGACCCTAAGCGTGGGGATCCAGCGCTCCAGGACACCCCTTTGGGTGTATCCTCCTCTTCCGAGGCCTCGCCTGACCATCGCAAGAGGAAATGCAAGAGGAAGCATGTTGACTTCCCCCGAGTCTGTCATGACGGATACCAACTTAGAGGAGTCGGAAGGGTCCCCAAGATCCCCCTCTGAAGAGGTCTCCTTCTCAGACATCCTTGAGATGCTTAGGCAGAGGGGGAACTGGACTGCCCTAAGCCCTTCTGAGGATGAGTCGGTATTCCTGGACGCGTTTGGATCCCGATCTTCCACCTCCTGGGTGTCTCCGCCTTTTGACCCACTGATGTCTGTGGTGGCTCGGAAGGCATGGACGGCTCCAGATACAGTGGAACCGACCCCTAGAAGACCGACTAAATTCATTACTGCACCGCAGGACAAACAGTTCTTGACCAAAGGTGTCCCCGTTGATGCCATGGTGGTAGCGGTGGCCATAAAGAAGGAGTTGGCTGAAACTTCTTCATCTGTCCATCCCCCTAACAAAGAGTCCAGGATGATGGGCAGATATGGGAAGCGGATGTTCTCTTCAGCGACATTTTATATGCGGTCCCTGAATTACCTGTGCCACTTTACCCACCTTCAGAGGGATCTCCTGAAAGAGCTTGGAGATACCCTCCAAGATCCATCAGCTGAGGGGGCCCAGGCTAAGGCAGCCTCCCAGCTGGCGACTCTTAACTCAGTGGTAAACTCCTCCATGAGGCTCATTTCTTATGCAGCCAATGGGGCGAGTAGAGCCGCAGGCACAGGCGTGGCCCTAAGGAGGCACGCTTGGATGCGGCTATGTAACTTTGCGGAACCCTTCAGAGTATCTTTCACCAACACCCCTTTTGATGGTTCCTCTCTCTTTGGATCACAGGTGAAGGATACCCTTACCAGGTGTGAGCAGGAAGGCAAAACTCTCTTTGCCATAGGAGTCCGTTTTTCCACTCCTTCCAGACCATATCCCAAGGGTCAGAAGAGTGGAAAGATGTGGTTCTGGAAATCCCAGGGTGCCTTGCCGGACACACGTGGTGAGTTTCCCTCCAGGGGCAGAGGAGGGAACAATAACAGACTCCGCCCTCGTGGCAGAGGGGGTCCGCAAAACCAGAGCAGCAGAGAATCTTTCTCTGACAAGCCCTTCCAGCATCCCTGAAGGGTTGCCCGGTTGCCCACCTCTGGAGGCAATCGGGGGAAGATTATTGCTGTACCCAAGAGCCTGGCAAGAAATAACACAAGACAAATGGGTACAGTCCGTTATATCCGGAGGCTACAGAATTCCCTTTGTTCACGCTCCTTTATTGTCAAACAAGTCCCTTTCAGACGTTCCACCCAATCTAAGGGATCAAGCAGTTCAGGAAGTTTCAAAACTGCTAAGAAAAAGGGCCATCCAGCAAGTCCCAGCAGACCAGCAAGGATCCAGAATTTACTCAAGGTTCTTTTTGGTACCAAAAAAAACAGGGAACTGGAGACCCATTTTGGATCTCAGCAGACTAAACAGGTCTGTACAAAGAATGAAGTTTCGGATGGTCACGCTTCAGTCCATTTTGCCCTTCCTGGGTCAGGACAATTGGATGTGCTCCATAGATCTTCAGGATGTGTACTACCATATCAAAATGGACAGGCGTTCCAGAAGATTCCTGCGCTTCCGGCTGGGAGCCACCCGTTATCAGTTCAGAGCTCTGCCCTTTGGTGTCACCACAGCCCCCAGGGTGTTCACCAAATGTATGGCAGTAGTTACCGCTCACCTGAGACGGCAAGGATTCCAGGTGTTTCCGTATCTAGACGACTGGCTCCTCACTGCTACCACCAGGCATCACCTTCTGCAAGCCAGAGACTATACTATCCAGACGTGCTCCAGACTAGGTATCACTATAAATTTTGAAAAAATCTGCTTTGTCGCCTTGTCAGTCTATCATCTTTATAGGCGCAAATGTAAATACAAAGGACAGCTCAGCCAGCCTTCCACCAGACAGGGTGTTAGCCATTCAGCGGCATGTCCAAGTCTTGTTACAATGCAAGAGAATTCAAGCCAGGTTTGTCCTTCAAACCCTGGGTTTCATGGCAGCAGCAATCATACTCGTCCCGCTGGCACGTTTTCACATGAGGATCCTCCAATGGCTTCTTTTTACCCAGTGGTCCTTCTAGCAGCTTCCCATGTCTCACATGATTATCATCACAGAAACATGCAAAAAGCACCTTGCATGGTGGATGGTCTCCTCATCAGTTCCCCTGGGCAGACCATTTGTACTTCCCCATCCAGTTGCTACGGTGACCATGGTTGCCTCCCTGATCAGGTGGGAGGGGCATTATCAGGGCAGAACAGTCCAGGGTACCTGGCAACCTCAAGAGTACCATCTGCACATAAACGTTTTGAAGATGAGGGCTGTGCTTTTAGCGTTGCAGGCTGTTCAGGACTCTCTTCCTACCGGGACAATTGCAATTCAAATGGACAATATGTCAGTCGTATGGTACATCAACAAGCAGGGCGGAACCAGGTCCTATCCCCTATGTTGAGAAGCACTCAGACTCTGGCAATGAGCGATCTCTTCCCAACGGTTTCTGACCGCAACGCACATCCCTGGGAAATCCAACGTCATAGCAGACAGGCTGAGCAGAGCTATTCTCATATCTCATGAGTGGTCTCTGAATCAAGTAGTAGCTGACCAAATCTTCCACAAATGGGGGCAAGCTTGCTGCGACCTCTTTGCTACCCCCTTCAACAGCAAATGCAGCAACTTCTTCTCTCTCCTACCACATCCAGAGCATTCCCCCAGAGACGCTCTAGTACACGATTGGCCTCAGGGACTTCTGTACGCATTCCCTCCCTTTTCCCTAATTCCCATGCTGATTCAGAAAGCTACCATATTGGGTTGCAGAATGATCCTCATTGCTCCGTACTGGCCTCGACAAATATGGTTTCCGTTCCTTCATCATCATCTGGTCGAGCAGCCTTGGACTCTGGACCCAGCTCCAGACCTCCTGATCCATCAATCGGGCGGGCTGCATCATTCTCTACAATCTCTCAACCTCACAGCTTGGTTGCTCCACTTCCAACCCTAGCCAGGCTTCCTGATATCTCCTAATTGGTGCGTGAAATCATTTTATCATCGCACAAGTCTACCACTAGAAAAACTTACGCTAGTAAGTGGAAACGTTTGTCTTCCTGGGCAGAGGACAAGAATATAGACCCCTTTTCAGCCCCTGTTCACCACATCCTGGAATTTCTTGCGGAGCTCTTTCATTCTGGGTCTGCTTCCACTACAATTAGAGTGCAGTTAGCCGCAATTTCAAATTTTCACATTGGCCTTTCAGAAAGTAGCATAATGTCTCATAAGCTTTGTAAGGCCTTCCTCAAAGGAACCACTCTGCTCAGGCCCCTGATTAGGGATCCTCCACCTCAGTGGGATCTGAATTTGATTCTAGCCTCTCTAATTTTGCCATCCTTCGAACCTGCAGCTTCCTGTCCCTTGAAGTTATTATCTTGGAAAACACTTTTTCTGGTAGCAGTTACTTCAGCGAGAAGAGTTTCTGAACTGCAGGCTCTTTGTATCCATCCCCTGCACCTAGTGTTCCACAAAGACAGGGTTGCTCTTAGGACTAACCCTTCCTTCCTTCCTAAGGTCTCTTCTGAGAATAATTTGTACCAGTCCATTGACCTTCCTGTATTTTTTCCTAACCATTCCAACAGGGCAGAATATAAATTACATCAATTAGATGTTCACAGGCAACTGCGCTTTTATTTGCATAGGACTAAGGACTTCAGAAAATCGGATCACTTTTCCTCTCATATGCAGAGGGCAAACAAGGCATACCAGTATCAAAAGTAACTTTATCTAGGTGGCTGACTTCTACCCTAACCCTTATTTATCAGCTGAGGAAGAAAGAATTGCCTGTTAAACCTAAGGGCAACTCCACGAGAGCATTAGCCACTTCTGT
Source organism: Protopterus annectens (assembly GCF_019279795.1). Classification (NCBI taxonomy): domain Eukaryota; kingdom Metazoa; phylum Chordata; order Ceratodontiformes; family Protopteridae; genus Protopterus; species Protopterus annectens. The sequence goes on from NC_056744.1 coordinate 983,926,168, forward strand.
TGCGTTTCAAGCCAGGTTGCCCATGGAATCTATCTTTGCAGCGGCCACTTGGGCAAATCCTCATACTTTCATCTTGCATTATAAGCTGGACGTGGTTTCCAGGAGCAGAGCTGATTTTGGTTCCACTGTTCTGAAGAGTCTGTTCCACTGAGCCACCCAGGATATTAGGTGCTAGGGATGCTGTCCCAACCAGCAAGAATGAAGGCGAGATAGACAACTTAACATAAAGAAGTTATGTACCTACCATAATGTTCCATGTTAGTTGTCTTGTCTCGCCTTCTTTCTTGCGTCCCACCCTCCATCCAACTATCCTACTAGACCGAGAAGAGTTTCTCTATGGATCTACACTGGCTGAGTCTTCTCTGACTATCCCACTCTACCTAGTAGCCTCTATAGTTGGGCCTAGGTATGATAGGATAGGATTCCTTCATTACTTTGTCTGATGTTAATCTCACCAAACGAGATCTGGGTTTCTAGCGCCAGGCATCATGGGATATGGGGAGACCTCAAGCCAGTATGTAGCTCTCGAGCTTTAGAAGATGGCCAAGTCGGAGCCGAAGATCGGCTCTGAACCCAACCAGCAAGAAAGAAGGCGAGAGGAGACAACTAACATGGAACGTTATGGTAGGTACATAACTTCTTTTTCTTTTATAGTCCCTTCTTAGTAGAACTCGTTTAAGTTAGAGTTATATATATATATTGTCTGTTGTACTTTGACTAGAGTAGAATTTTTATCAATTTGTGTTTTCTCTTCTGGTGCTTGGTTTTTTGTGGTTGAGTTATGTCTAAAGAAGCTAAAGTATCTGGATTTAAAAAGTGTGACTCGTGCTGTCAAAAAATGTTTTTGACAGACGGGCACATTAGTTGCGTTTATTGTTTGGGCGCTGTTCACCTGCAGGACTCTTGTTCTATCTGCCATGCCATTAGTCCAAGAATCCTGCAGGAACGGAAGAACAAATTGATCCTTAGGGGTCTGTTAAAACCTCAGGATTCACCGGCAAAGAGTTCACAGCCAGTGAAATCCCCAAAATCCTTTAAACCGTCGGCTCCATCTTTGGAGCCGACTCCAGTGCAGGATTTACCGAGTATGTCAGTTCCGGCTGGCACCGACAAGACAACCCCTCCGTCGGCTCCATCTGATGTTTCAGAGTCATCTCGGAGCCATAAAAGGCTGAGGTCCCCTTAGTCAGTTAATTCGGCTCCTGGCTCTCCATTACTGCAAAGTGAACGTAGCCACTGATGTTCATCGTGTTTCACTGTTGCAGTCATGATTGTAGGGTTCTCCCCTGCAGGCAGGCAGTCCTCGGTCGGCCAGAATCCCAAAGTCTGGGTCCGGCGTCAGCTGTTCAACCATGCTCCCTGACGTCAGAGCGCCAGGAGTACAAAGCTGACAGCCGACACCATTTTCTCCAGTCTTTCTTGCCGTGCGGTGATAGCAGTTCGCAAGTGCCGGTCGGCTGACTCCTGACGATTTTTTCTGATAAACTTCAGTCCGAAGACTTTCTTCTCCACTCAAAGCTAAGTACCCGTTGAAACTTTTCTTGCTCCAGTCCGATGTCAGAAAAAGTTAATAATTGTATTTCATGTGGGAAGCAAATACCTCATAAGGATTTTCATTCTTACTGCATTCCTTGCTTAGGCCCTGACCACGACGTAGCTAGTTGTCGGTTTTGTGCTAGATTCAATCAACGTACAATTAAATGAAGGTACGATTTTGCTTTTCATTACTTCGGTAGGCGCTTTAACTACAAAATGTCGTCGGATACGGTTCCAGCTACCGGAGTTCACAAACGTCGCAAGGATAAAGACAGGCCTCCGAGGTCCAAATCTGATGATAGCGCACAAGCGGAGCCAGCTTCAGGTTCGGCCGTCGTCAGTGAGGTGCTTTTGCAGCCCCTGTCGTTGGCCATTTCAGAACCGATGGCCGAAACGGACTCTCATGAGGAGCCAACCAGGCCTTTAAATATCTCTATTGCAGGACCTTCGGATGGGTCCGGAGCCGCTGTGCAGGTACCGGCTTCCGAAGGGGTTTTCAGGCGTACTCAGCTTCTAATAAAGGCAAAGCCAAAGACAAAGGCAAAGACTCCTTCTAAATCAAAGACTGCAACACAGGCCTCTTCTGAACCGGCTCCCAAGTCACAGAAACAGTTACTCAAGATGGTGGAGGATTTACTTACTATGATTAGGGGTTCACATCCCCCTCCAGATAAAAGGCCAAGGCAGGATGTTTATTATGATTCCTCTGATCAGGCTTCTGTTTCTTCAGTTTCTTCTTCTGACCAGGAATATTCTTTCCCTCCTTATGAGGATTCTGATGCTGAGGAATCCATTCCTTCAGCTTCTCCCCCTGAGGATTTCTCTTTTGGGGAAACTTTGCATGAAATGAGGGAACATTTCCACTGGGAAGGACAGGAGTATTTGGAATCTAAGAAAAGACTAAGGGATTTTCTTCTTCTCCCCCAACATAGACCCCTGGCTATTCCTCCTGTTTTGGATATTGTGGATGATGCTTTTTCGGAAGCTAACTTAATCCCTGACTCTTTTCCTCCTGCTCCTGTCAAGCCTGATAGATATTACAGGGTTCCTGATTCCCACCAGTTTTTATACAAGAACCCTACTGCTGATCCTGAAACCATTTCTCAGGGTCCTAAGGGAGTTAAGGCCGCTTCTGCCAAAAATCCCATTCCCACTGAAAAGGATTCTAGATCTTTAGAAAGATGGGGCAAAAAAGTGTACACTTCTGCTACTTTGTCCATTAGGGCTTTAAACTGCCAGTTTCATATGCTGAAATACCAGCAATTTCTCTTGTCTGTTTTAAAACAAAAGCTTACTTCCATTTCTGCCTGTGCAGATGATAAGGAATTACATGACTTATTGCATGCTACTGAACAAGTTGGGAAGCATGGTTTACACTGTGGATTTGATGCCTTGGAGGCTTCTTGTAGGGCTGCTGTCTCCGGCACAGTCATTAGAAGGCATGCATGGCTAAAGGAACAAAATTTGCCATAGCAAGTAAAAGCTAAATTATTGGATGCTCCTGTTCAGCATAATGTTTTGTTTGGATCAAAAGCTAAAGAGGTGATTAAAGATGGAGGATAAGGCAAAATCCATGCAAACAGTTAAAGATTTCTTACAAGTACAGCCACCAAGATTTAGCAGAAATTGGCCTTCTAAAAATTGGTCCTTTCCCACTTCAGACAGGCCTCAGAGGGGTAGATATAGATGCTCCAGAGGAAGGCCTCAAACACAAGGTTCTTATAGACCAAGACAGTGGACTGCTTCCACCCCTAGGGGAGGAGAGGACAGGTCACAAACTCATAGGAAACAAACTCAATGACTCCCTCTGTTGGGCTGCAGGAACTTCTTGCCTGGAAGCCCCTCTCGGAGGAAAACTCTCTCTTTTTTATCAAAATTGGACTCATATAACCTAAGACAAGTGGGTTCTGGATGTGGTTTTAAGAGGTTACAAATTCCATTTTCATACCCTGCCAAGGCCAAGCGGATGGCCAGACCTTACAAAACATCAATGGACAGAGGCCTTAAACCAGGTGGAAGCTCTTTTGGCTATGAAAGCCATAGAACTGGTTCCACTTTCAGAGATGGGACAAGGTTTTTACTCAAGGCTCTTTCTAGTCCCCAGGAAGCAAAACTCATGGAGACACATTCTGGATCTGTCAGTCTTGAACACCTTTCTAGAGATTCCAAGATTCAAGATGCTTACTCTACAGCAGCTACTTCCAATGCTGTCCAAAGATGCTTGGATGGTAACTTTGGATTTAAAGGAGGCATATTTACACATTCCCATCAGGCAGGAACACAGAAAATACCTCAGGTTCAAGGCCGGATCGAGGCACTTTCAATTCTCTGCACTGCTCTTTGGATTGTCTACTGCGCCCAGGGTCTTCACCAAATGTCTGTCTCCAGTAGTAGCTTACTGCAGACTCAAGGGAATTCAAATTTACCCTTATCTGGACGATTGTCTAATTCAGGCAGACAGCAAGGATGTCTTACTCCAGCATCTAGAATTTGTTCAGAACCTCCTCAAGTTTCTGGGATTCTCTGTAAACATAAAAAAGTCAAATTTGACACCCTCACAACAGATAACTTTTCTGGGTGCTCTTCTAAACACCACAACCCAGATGGCATTTCTGACATCTGAAAAACAATTACAGCTGGCTTCAACTTTCAAAACCTTGGCAACTTTAACTCAGCTATCTGCAAGGGGATTCCTGCAGGCTTTGGGTTACATGACCTCCTGCATCCTTCTCGTACCATATGCAAGACTACACATGAGGAAAATACAGTGGTACCTAAAAAGTGTATGGTCTCAGCCTTGCCACAATTTAGACATACTGATCTCCGTCCTGCCTTGCCTTCAAAAGGAATTTCTTTGGTGGTCAAGGGCATGTACTCTAAACAAAGGGAAACCTTTCTGTCTGCCTCCTGCCACTCAGATTCTAACCATGGACGCCTCGGATTATGCTTGGGGAGCCCATTTTCAGGGCAACTGTCTGCAGGGCCTTTGGACAAAGGATCAGAAACACCTGCATATCAATTTAAAGGAAATGTTAGCCGTTCAGGAAGCTCTACTGGCCTTCAGGAATCTTCTACATCCAGGACAACTACTAATATGGACAGACAACACCACAGTTATGTGGTACATAAAAAAGCAAGGGGGATCTCATTCCTACCCCCTTTGCAGACTAGCCATGGATCTATGGAACACAGCTCTAGCTTGCAATCTGGACCTTCAAGCTCAGTTTTTACCAGGGAAGCTAAACTTCCTGGCAGACAGTCTGAGCAGAAACCTTTCGGATCCACACGAGTGGATGCTGGACACCAAAATATTCAGGATGATAACAGCAGTCTGGGGATGTCCTCACATAGACCTCTTTGCATCCCATCTCAATCATCAGCTACAGAATTTTTGCACCAGGACTTTCCACAAAGAAGCTTGGAAAGTGGATGCCCTATCATTCAGTTGGAGGAACCTCTCGGGATATGCCTTTCCGCCTCTTCCTCTTCTTCCACGGGTATTATTAAAGATAAAACAGGACAAGCCCAGGATGATAATCTTGCTGGCCCCAAATTGGCCTCGACAGTTTTGGTACCCAACTCTAAAAAACCTATGTCTGGAGCCCCCTTGGGTTTTACCTCAGTCTCCGAACCTTCTGTCCCAACATCAGGGTCAGGTTCTACACTCTCATGTCAGAACTCTCAGCCTGGCGGCCTGGTTAATCCAGGGCCTTTGATTTCTTCTTTCCTTCCCAAGCAGGTTATGGATGTCATTTTAGAAACAAAACGAATTGGAGCAAGTGCTAGCAAAACCAAAGACAAATCCAAATGCACTTGAAGGAAATCAGGCTCCAGGCGAAAATTCTGATAGTTTATTGAGGTATAATAGTAGCATAAACGCCAAAGACACTCCACACTGCGTTTTCGTTTGAATCCACTTCATCAGACAATTTTACACTCCCAATACATACACCTTAAATACAAACTTTTTAATTGGATAAACACCAATTAAGCCAATATTGCACCCTCTTAATTGCTCTATTAAAACAAACATTCACCAAGAACTGACTGCAGGATTCAATTTGTCTAAACTTACAACATAAAGGAAAAAGCTATTTCTCCTTATAAGTATAAGCAGAGCTTTATAAGCTTCCATTAAAATAAAACTAAATATTGCACTAACTCCATTACCTATCAAATAAATAGCAATTTCTCTAATTCAAAAAGTTAAACATAAAAACTTTTAAAATTCACATGAATTTGATAATGATTTGGTGCCATCTAGTGGAAGAAACCATCATTAAAATACAGTGTCATACAAAGAAATAAGGTGATACACAATACATTCTATCCATCGCACTACCTAATAATAAATATGGATAAATTACTAATATAGATCTTATAGAGTAACCCTAACTTTAAATATAGTGAATAATTCATAAATTTTCATTCATTACAATGAATAAATAAATAAATATATAAATATATAATATAACAATAAATTAGAAACAATTCTATTAAAAATAATTTTATTAAAATGATTAAAACTAAACCTTATGTAGGTACTTCAAAGTTTGGCTGCCCTCATCTTAAGTACTGGAGTTATTGAAAGTAAATCATTAAGGCCAGGGGGTTTATTGGCCTCCAACTGTAATTGCCATAGTAGCTCCTTATACTCAATGAGTGTCTCCCAATAGCCCCCCCTAATGTCTTTCTCTACTACTTCTAAAACAAAAAAATTATATGTGGCCAAGGGACAATCCATCTTATGTCTACACAAAGCATTCTTTGAATTATTTGTTCTTATTTCATAGAGATGTTCATAAATCCTATTTTTTAACTTCGTTGATTTCCCAACATAAAATGAATCACATGCTTTGCAAAGGGCAATATAAACTATACCAAACGTATCACAGTTTGAGAAAAATTTACTCTCTACCAGCATGTCTCTACTCTTTATAAAAATTGATTCGTTTGCACAAATATGCGGGCATTGTGAGCATTTGCCACATTTGAAAGTACCCACTTTAGTTCTTCTATACTTATTCATTCCTTTATTCCCTTCAAGAATGGTTTTTAAATTTCTGCCTTTCCGGAAAGTACACTTTAGTGGTTCTGTAAAAAGGTAGTTCAGTTCTGATAGCTCACTAAACTTCATCCATTCTTCATCCAAAGTTTTAATGATCGTATTGGCTTGCCCACAATAATCAATAACAAAAGTATTTTCCCTTACATTTTGATCAATTGTTGAAATTAATGGGGCCTCTGATTTGCCTCTACCCAAAATGGGCTTGAATCTCCCAAACCTACCTTCCCTAACTTCTTTTTCTATTTCTTTAACCAAATCTGGTGGGCACCCTCTTTCCAAAAACATTTTATACAAAATGTCACATTCTTCATCAAAATCTGTTTCCTTTGAAGTCATCCGGCATGCTCTAACATACTGTCCCTTCACAATCCCTTTCTTTTGATGGAAAGGGTGTGCGCTTGCAAACGCTAAGTATGAATTAGAGAAAGTTGTCTTTCTATAGAGCTTTGAGAAGAAACCATTCTCACTTTTACCAATATTTATATCAAGAAACCTCAACTCATTCCTATCACATTGGAATGTAAATTTCAAAAAATTGGTTGATTGTGAAATATATTCAAAAAATGCTTGGAATTCAACCTCTGTGCCTACCCACAGAAAACACATGTCATCTAAAAACCGCTTATATAATTTCCAGCATTGCTTAAACTTAGAATTAATTATAAACTTACTTTCCCACACTGACAGAATTATATTAGCATATGTCGGGGCGCACCTTGCCCCCATAGCTACCCCTTGAACTTGCTTATAAAATTCCCCTTCAAAGTGGATGAAATTGTTATTAAGTACCACATCCATCAAAGTTAATATTAGATAAAACTCATTATTACTGAACTTCCCATAATTGACTAAAGCTTCCTCAAAAAACTTCATACCTTCTTCATGGGGTATTGATGAAAACAAATCGACAATATCTATTGTATAAAATATCAAGTCTTTATCAAAAACATCCGGAGTTAATAATTCTAACATTTCCCATGAATCTTTTAGAACACCATTCCCAAAATTGGAAACTGCCTTTAATTTTGTGTCCAACCATTTGGCTAATGGAGCAGTAACTGAGTTTTCCGAAGCCACTATAGGTCGCATAGGTGGACACTCAATATGCTTATGTACCTTCGGTACCCCAAACAACGTCGGTACCTTTGGTTGATCAACATATAAATACTGAAAAGTAGTAATATCAATAGACCCTTCTAATACTAAATCATTAAGGACTGAATACACTTTTTTATTCCCTGTATTAATTTCATTTATGGAAGCCCTGTGGTACCTTTCCTCATTATTCAATATATCCATCATTTTTTCTTTATATAATACATAGTTCATAACCACCGTCCCACCCCCTTTATCTGGTTTTGAAATTCTAATTGATTTATCATTACTTAAACTATTTAATAAGCTGTTTTCTTCCTTTGATAGATTGAATGCTATCTTATTTCTACCCAACTCATTTCTTAACTTTTTTTCCATAAGTATCTCAAAATTTTTCAATTGTGGATGCAGGGGAGGGTTGAAGGTACTTCTTCTCTTTAGCCAAACATTGGCATTATTGTTTCTCTTTTGTCCATGGAATAAAATCTCAAAATTCTTCTTTCTAAGGAAAAGCTTAAGATCAATAAGAACTTTCCTAATATCAGCCCTTCTATTAGGAACAAATTTTAGTCCTTTAGAAAATAAATTAAAATGAATTTTCTCAATATTAACATTACTATAATTGAAAATATTATAGCCCTGAAGGGTATGACATGGCCCATTCACCGCAATATGTTCTTCATCCTGGGATTTAAGAACCTGCTTTACAGTTACCATCGCTGGTAACCCTTGTTGTAATTCACATATGCGGTCCCTCTCCCCCCCCCTTCTGAAAATTTTGCTGTCGGCTATTTTGATAATTTTTAATTCTTTCTGATCTTCTCAATGGCGGGTATTCTGATAAATCATTAATATCACCTATTTCATTATTCTCACTAATAACTTCATTAACATGCTGTTCATTATCCACCCATGCTGCTTCATATCCCTCATACCTAAATGCATTACTATAATTGTTACGGGGCTTGGGGTAGCTTACTTTATTCTTATAATCCTGTACATCCCTTTCTAACTTTCTACTTTTTCTATGAAACACATTACTAATACTTCTATCAACTCTTTTTAATGTGTCATAGTACAATCTTTGACATTCATTAATTGTGAAAAGTAAGTCGCTTGTAATTCTACCATTTACATCTTCTAAAATATTACTTAAAAACTCCATTTCTCTTTCATTCTCTTTAATAATAACTTTTAAAACCTCTAAACCACATTTATTAAAAATACTTAATAATTCTAAATGGAAATCACTACCTTCTTTCACCTTATTTGGGAATTTGCATACTCTAAGTCCTTTAGGTACTATTTCTAATCTAAGACACTCCTTTAAATACAAATTTTGTAACTCTAAGTTCTTATATTTGAACAATATTTCATCAAGTTTCTTCACACTAGCCTCAAAATCCAAATTACTGTCATTCTCATTAATTTCAGGCACCATTTTATCACTAAAACAATATTTTTTGTACAAAACATTTGAAAAATCAATATTGTACCTCTGTCCATTCACCGGCCCACCAAATGGGCCTATTGAGCCTTCTTTTTGAGAATGTCCATTGTTTCTCACCACAGCCGATACCTGCTTAGGTCTAACACTCTGCGGTGCACTACCGACAATAACTTCTTGAGACCGAGTATCTCTAAGCTCTGCCCCTTCACTAGATGCGTTAAGGAACACAGAGGGAAATTCTTTGTCCGTATTGCCAATTCCTTCCATTCTTGTCCCAGCAGCTAGCTGGTTAACAGTTCTCTTGTTCCGACTGAACAAGCTAACGCCATTGTCTCCACACTCTCTCCTCTCCTGCAGTTCTGCTACATCTCCCGACGGCGTATGCGGCTTCCTGCATCTGCACGGCAACCCGATGACGTTCTCTCCTCTCTCTCCCCCTTCCTGGTTACACGGGAACTCGAACGAGGACGTCAGCGTTGGTAATTCCTTCTGAGTAAGCAGCTCGATTAGCTGCGAAAGCTGATCAGAAAGTTTATCCAATCTGTTGGACTGCGCACCTCCCTCTAACGAATTTTTCTCGCCCTGCTGGCCCTCCTCCATCACCAAACAAGTTGCACAAACAAACAAAACGAATTGGAGCAAGTGCTAGCAAAACCAAAGACAAATCCAAATGCACTTGAAGGAAATCAGGCTCCAGGCGAAAATTCTGATAGTTTATTGAGGTATAATAGTAGCATAAATGCCAAAGACACTCCACACTGCGTTTTCGTTTGAATCCACTTCATCAGACAATTTTACACTCCCAATACATACACCTTAAATACAAACTTTTTAATTGGATAAACACCAATTAAGCCAATATTGCACCCTCTTAATTGCTCTATTAAAACAAACATTCACCAAGAACTGACTGCAGGATTCAATTTGTCTAAACTTACAACATAAAGGAAAAAGCTATTTCTCCTTATAAGTATAAGCAGAGCTTTATAAGCTTCCATTAAAATAAAACTAAATATTGCACTAACTCCATTACCTATCAAATAAATAGCAATTTCTCTAATTCAAAAAGTTAAACATAAAAACTTTTAAAATTCACATGAATTTGATAATGATTTGGTGCCATCTAGTGGAAGAAACCATCATTAAAATACAGTGTCATACAAAGAAATAAGGTGATACACAATACATTCTATCCATCACACTACCTAATAATAAATATGGATAAATTACTAATATAGATCTTATAGAGTAACCCTAACTTTAAATATAGTGAATAATTCATAAATTTTCATTCATTACAATGAATAAATAAATAAATATATAAATATATAATATAACAATAAATTAGAAACAATTCTATTAAAAATAATTTTATTAAAATGATTAAAACTAAACCTTATGTAGGAACCTTATGTACTGCAACAGTGAAGACACTCGAACATCTACATTTATGGTAGGTGTACACAACTGTACTTTCTTCACACTCCTCGATCCTCTAGGCTGTCGGATCATGATGTGTTGAGAGTAGTAAGTAGGTTGCTAAAATCACAGGCACTAGCTAAAATTTTGTCTAGCCCTCCTCAACAGGTATCGGCTCCATCCACCTCCCTTTTTGTTCCTCCTCCGACTCCATTGAGCTCGGAGCCGGAGTTCGTTGGGGTTCGAGTAGTGGAACCGTCGGCTCCGATAACCATATCTTCTTCGGTTCCAACGATGGCTCCAATTACCTCGTTAGTTCCTTCGATCGAGGAATCTGGATGCTGGGGCTCCCTCGTCGACTCCGAGGGGGCGAGTGGCATCGGACCCTTGTCCGACCCCTTTCTCCCTGTCGGAGCATCGGCGCAGGTGAGCTCGGCTCCAACATCGGCCTCGGAGCCATCCCCCTCGGTGCGGAGAAAGATGCCTATTTCTTTGGAACCGGAGCTTTCTCTGCCTCGAGGCAGGGACGCCTTTGAGGTCATGCGGAGTGTGCTGCCCCCTGAGTCAGCTCCACTACCAGCCCCACTGGCTCCGTCCCCTGTAGTGTCTGTGCCAACCTCTGCTCCTCCTCCAGACCCCAAGTGTAGGGAACCGATGCTCCAGGATACCCCATTGGGTGTTTCCTCTTCTTCCGAGGCTTCCCCTGATCACTCAGAGGAGCCCCCTCGGAAGAAGTTCAAGAGGAAGCACATTGACTCCCCTGAGTCTGTCACTTCTGATACAGACTTAGATGAATCGGAAGGGTCCCCGAGATCCCCCTCTGAAGATGTTTCCTTCTCGGACATCCTGGAAATGCTTAGGCAGACGGGGAACTGGAATCCCCTAGCCCCTACTAAGGAAGAGTCTGTATTCCTGGATGCTTTTGGTTCCCGACCTTCCACCTGCTGGGTTTCTCCGCCTTTCAACCCACTTATGTCTGTAGTGGTTCGAAAGGCTTGGTCAGCTCCGGACACAGTAGAACCAACTCTGAGGAGACCTGGTAAATTTATTACAGCTCCCCAGGATAAGCATTTCCTTTCTAAAGGTGTGCCCGTTGATGCCATGGTGGTAGCAGCAGCCACCAAAGAAGAGTTAGCAGAGACCTCTTCATCTGTTCATCCCCCTAACAAGGAGTCTAGGATGATGGACAGGTACGGAAAGCGAATGTTTGCTTCAGCGACCTTCTCCATGAGGTCCCTGAACTATCTATGTCATTTTACTCAAGGGATCTCCTTAAAGAGCTTGGAGATACCCTTCAAGATCCTACAGCTGAGGGAGTACAAGACAAAGGAGCTTCCCAGCTAGCGACGCTTAATTCTGTAGTTAACTCCTCCATGAGGCTCATTTCCTATGCAGCCGATGGAGCGAGTAGAGCCGCTGGCACGGATGTGACCCTTAGGAGGCATGTGTGGATGCGGCTGTGTCACTTTGCGGAACCCTTTTGAGCGTCCTTCACCAATACCCCATTTGATGGCTCCTTTCTCTTTGGGCCACAGGTGAAATACATGTTGACTAGGTGTGAGCAAGAAGGCAAGACTCTCTCTGCCATGGGAGTCCGTTTTTCCACTCCCTCTAGACCTTACCCCAAGGGTCAGAAGAGTGGGAAGATGTGGTTCCGTAAATCTCAGGGAGCCTTACCTGACACACGTAGTGATTTTTCCTCCAGAGGCAGAGGGAGAAACAATAACAATAGACGCCGCCCTCATGGCAGAGGGGGTCCGCAGAACCAGGGCAACAGAGAATCTTTCTCTGATAAGCCCTTCCAGCATCCCTGAAGGGTTATCTGGCTGCTCACCTCTGGAGGCTTTCGAGGAAAGACTTTCACTGTACCCAAAAGCCTGGCAAAATTTAACAAGAGACAGATGGGTACGGTCCATTATATCCAGAGGTTACAAAATTCCCTTCCATCAACCCCCCCTTACAGTCAAACAAGACCCTTCCAGATGTTCCACCCAATCTGCAGGAGCAAGCAGTAATAGAAGTTTCAAAACTGCTAGAAAAAAGAGCCATTCAGGAAGTCCCCGCAGACCAGCACGGATCTGGAACTTACTCAAGGTTCTTTTTGGTACCAAAAAAGACGGGACTGGAGACCGATTCTGGATCTCAACAGACTAAACAAATCTGTACAAAGAACAAAGTTTCAGATGGTCACGCTACAGTCCATTCTTCCCTTCCTGGGTCAGGACAGTTGGATGTGCTCAATAGATCTTCAGGATGCGTACTACCATATCAAGATGGACAGACGCTCCAGAAGATTTCTTCGCTTTCAGGTGGGGGCCAGTCATTACCCGTTCAGAGCTCTGCCCTTTGGTCTCACCACAGGTGTTCACCAAATGTATGGCAGTGGTCACGACTCACCTGAGACGTCAAGGATTCCAGGTGTTTCCATATCCAGACTTCTGGCTCCTCACTGCTACCACCAGGCATCAACTCCTACAAGCGTGGGATTATACAATCACATCTTGCACCCAGCTAAGTATTACAATAAATTTCAAAAAATATGCCTTGTTGCCCTTTCAGTCTATCACTTACATAGGAGCAGACTTAAACACAAGGGATATGTTCGCAAGGTTGCCACTGGAAAGAGTGTCCACAATTCGTCAACAAGTGCAAATCCTAATACAGAGCAAAAGGATCCAAGTCAGGTATGTCCTTTAAACTCTGGGCTCCATGGCAGCTGCCATTCTTCTACTCCCACTAGCATGCTTCCACATGAGAATTCTTCAGTGGCTTCTTTTCACGCAGTGGTCTTTCCAAGAGCTACCTATGTCTTACATGATCCTGATCATAGAGGCATGCAAAAGACACCTTTCTTGGTGGATGGTCTCCCCACTAGTACTCAGGGCAGACCTTTCATACAACCCCCTCAGGTAGCCACAGTGACGACAGACGCCTCCCTGATAAGGGTGGGGGGGGCATTATCTGGGCAGGACAGTCCAAGGCACTTGGCAACCTCACAAGTACCATCTGCACATAAATGTCCTAGAAATGAGAGCCGTGCTCCTAGCGTTGCAAGCTCTTCAAGACTCTCTTCTTTCCGAGACCATTGCAATTCAAACAGACAACATGTCAGTGGTGTGGTACATCAACAAGCAGGGCGGAACCAGATCCTACCCCCTGTGTCGAGAAGCACTCAGACTTTGGCAGTGGGCGATTTCCTCCCAACATTTTCTGATTGCGACGCACATCCCTGGGAGATCCAACATCATAGCGGGCAGGCTCAGCAGAGCTATCCTCATGCCTCACGAGTGGTCTCTGAATCAGGAAGTTACGGATCTTATTTTCCACAAATGGGGACAGCCTTGCTGCGATCTTCTTGCCACCCCCTTCAACAGCAAATGCAGCAACTACTTCTCCCTTCTTCCTCTTCCAGGTCACATACCCAGCAACGCTCTAGTCCACGATTGGCCTCAGGGACTTCTTTATGCCTTTCCTCCATTTCCCCTGATACTGAAACTCATACAGAAAGCAAAATCGTTGGGTTGCAAAATGATCCTCATTGCCCCCTACTGGCCTCGACAGATATGGTTCCTGTTCCTGCACCATTACCTTCTCGATCAACCCTGGACTCTGGACCCAATTCCAGATCTCCTGATTCATCAATCAGGCGGGTTGCATCAATCCCTCCAAACTCTCCAGCTCACAGCTTGGTTGCTCCACGTCCAACCTTAGCCAGGCTTCCCAGCATTTCCCCAGCAGTCCGTGAGATTATCATCTCCTCTCATAAGTCTACAACAAGAAACTTATACAAGCAAATGGAAATGTTTTTTCTTGTTGGGCAGAGTCTAGGAATGTGGATCCCTTCTCAGCCCCAGTCCACGAAATTCTGGAATTCCTAGCACAACTGTTTCACTCCGGGGCCGCTTCCGCTATGATTAGGGTACAATTAGCGGCCATTTCTAATTTTCATATTGGATAACATTATGTCTCATAAGCTCTGCAAAGCTTTCTTGAGAGGAACATCTCTTCTTAGACCTCCAGTGAGAGATCCCCCTCCTCCTTGGGACCTTAATTTAGTCCTAAATTCCTTAATTCTGCCTCCTTTTGAACCAGCAGCATCCTGCTCCATCAAGTTTCTATCTTGGAAGACACTCTTTTGGTAGCTATCATTTCAGCTAGGAGTGTCTCAGAACTTCAAGCACTATGTGTTCATCCTCCCTGCCTGGTGTTTCACAAAGACAGAGTTGCTCTGAGGACTAATCTTGCATTTCTTCCTGAAGTCTGCTCAGAAAATAATTTAAACCAATCTATAGATCTCCCTGTGTTCTTCCCAAATCATAGCAACATGGCAGAGTACAAGCTTCACCAATTGGACGTTCATAGACAATTGCGTTTTTACCTACATAGAACTAAAGAAATAAGAAAGTCAGACCAATTATTCCTTTCGTATGCCTTAAACAAACAAGGTCTCCCACTTTCCAAGGTGACCTTATCCAGATGGTTGTCCCACACTATTACTTTTATTTACCAGTTAAGGAATAAAGAGTTACCAACTAAACCGAAAGGTCATTCTGCTAGGGCATTAGCCACCTCCATAGCTTTTCAGTCTAGGTTGCCCATGGATTCCATCTGTGCAGCTGCCACGTGGGCAAACCCTTATACCTTTATTTCTCATTACAAGGTGGATATGGTCTCCTGGAGCAGCGCTGACTTTGGTTCCACTGTTCTGAAGAGTCTGTTCTACTGAGCCACCCAGGATGTTAGGTGCTAGGGACGCTGTCCCAAACAGCAAGAATGAAGGCGAGATAGACAACATTAAGAAGTTATGTACCTAGCATAACGTTCCATGTTAGTTGTCTTCATCTCGCCTTCTTTCTTGCGTCCCTCCCTCCGTCTCCCCAGCCTAGTGGATCGAGAGGAGTCCTTCTTCACTGGCTGAGTATTCTTTATTGTTACTTTTCTGCCTAGGTCTTCCTAACCTATTCTAGTTTTTAGGATGTATGGAACAACCAGTTTTTTGTTAACTGGTTTCTCTCTTTTTATGTCTGGGATTAGCTATTTCAAACGAGATCTGGGTAGCTGTCACTAGGCATCATGGGATAAGGGGTAGCCTTGAGCCAGTAAACAGCTCTCGAGCTATTGAAGATGGCCGAGTCGGAGCCGAGGATCGGCTCCGATCCCAAACATCAAGAAAGAAGGCGAGATGAAGACAACTAACATGGAACGTTATGGTAGGTACATAACTTCTTATTCTGGACCAATGGTGGATGCCATGGTCGTAGTGGCTCCCACAAAAGAACTCGCTGAAGAGAGTTCATCTGTCCATCTGCCCAACAGGGAGTCTCGGGCTATGGTTAGATTTGAGAAGTGGGTTTATGCTTCTCTGACCTTCACTCTAAGGTCTTTGAACTTCTTGTCTCACTTTACAAGACTTGAGGGATCTGATCAAGGAATTGTTAGATACCCTGGTGGGAGCTGTGGCTGGGGGAGTCCAAGAAAAAGTGGCTTCACACCTAGCCATCCTGGAGTCTGTGTCTAATTCATCCATGAGGCTAATTGGACATACAGCTGAAGGGATGTCCAGAGCAGTGGGTGCAGGCATAGCTATAACGAGACATGCCTGGATGCTTCTATGTGACTTTGCAGAGCCATTCAGTTCTTCATTTGTCAATGCTTTTTTTGACAGAACATCCTTGTTTGGCCCAAAAGTAAAAAAAAGACTTTATCCATGTGTGAGAAGGCTGGTAAGACCCTTTCTGCTTTGGGCATATGTTTCTCCAAGTTTACTATCATTTTTGCGAACGACATGCTGTCAGCAGTTATGCTGCCAAAAATCAGAATGTCGTTCGCAAAATGTAAAGTGAGTTGGATAGTCGAACAAGTGTGTTCAACTATATGTACGAGATCGCGGTACAATGGTAAGAAAAAATTCATCCATATCCCCACTGTAGTGTGATCTCGGAGTTGGAATAAATTAGTAGCAGGGGGTGTGGGGAGCACAGCCCCCCCACAGGGAGGTGGAGGGAGGCTTGCCCCTCTGCAAAAACATGATATGTCATATAGGAGTTTGATTTACATCAGCTCTTATACAGCTGTCACGTCACATTTTCAGCGACAATGTTGACTCAAATGTGTCGATCATTTGGGACAACATTGTATACACTCGAAATGTTTTGTGTTGGTTTAACTTTTCGTTATTTTGAATGGCAGATGTTTTGCCATTCGAGATAACTATAGTAAACCATTTCTCCATATCCCAAAGGTCCTTTTCTAGGAACCAGAAGAGTGGTGGAAAGATGTTGTTGAAAAAATCCCAAGGGCCTTTTCAAGACGTGGAGTGAGTTCCCCCAGGGGCAGAGGGGGGAACCAAAACGGAAGATACTGCCTTTGCGGCAGAAGTGGTCCGCATAACCAAGGCTTCAGGGATTCTTTTCCAGGAGGCCCAATTGCCTTCCTCTGGAGATAGTTGAGGGATGCTTGTCCTTGCACCTAAACACCTAGCTAAACATAACAGATTCTTGGGTGCAACTGATCGTATCCAGAGCCTATATCATTCCCTTTTCCCATCCTCACCCTGTACACAAAATCCCCAATGTTCCACCTAATCAGAGGGATTCAGCAATGCAAGAAATTCAAAAACTGCTGGGCAAAAGAGTCATCCAAGAAGTCCCGCCAGAGCAGAAAGGATTCTGAACCTACTCAAGATTCTTTTTAAGGCCAAAAAAGGCAGGGGACTGGAGACTGATTTTGGTTGTCATCGTGCTGAAGAAATCAGTTTATCAAACAAAGAAGGATGACTGAATGTGCTCAATAGATTTTCAGGATCCATATTCCCACATAAAAATGGACAAATGCTCCAGGAAGTTCCTCCAGTTTCAGCTTGGAGCCAGTCATTACCAATTCAGAATACTGCCCTTTGGTCTAACCACAGCCACCAGGGTGTTCACCAAATTCATGGCAGTAGTAGCAGCTCACTTGAGACTGCAAGGATTCTGGATGTTTCCATTCTTAGACAACTGTCTCATAACTGCTTTGACCAGGCATCAGTTGATAGTAGCCAGGGATTACACTCTCAATATCTTTGCCCAACTGGAAATTACAGTAAATCTTGAGAAATCTCAATTGACTCCAAGGCAAAATTTAGAATTCATAGGGGCTGTGCTAAGTACGGTGATAATTATAGCATCCCTTCCAGCAGAGAGACTCCAAAGAGTTATGGTATAAGTTCAAAAGATAATCTGCAGAAAAAGGGGTCCTGCTAGACTAGATGTTCATCGTGTTACCCTGCTGCAGTCCTGGTCCGGCATTGGTTGCTGTCGCCTCATCCCTGACGTCAGTGCGCCAGGGGTATATATAATGCAACCAACGCCATTTTCTCCAGTCTTTCTTGCCGTGTGGTGCCCGAAGCAGAAGCAGTTCGCAAGTGCCGGTCGGCCGACTCCTGAGATTTTCGAATTTCAGACCGAAGTCTTCTATAAAGCTAAGTACCCCATTGGGGAAACTTTTCTTGCCTCAGACCAATGTCAGAAAAAGTTAACAATTGTATTTCTTGTGGGAAGCAAATACCTCATAAGGATTTTCATTCTTATTGCATACCTTGCCTAGGCTCAGACCACAACGTCACTTCTTGTCGGTTTTGTGCTAGGTTTAATAATCGTACTATTAAAAGACGATTTGATTTTGCACGACACTATTTTGGTAGAAAGTTTAACTACACCATGCCGTTGGAGCAACTGACTACCGGCGTGCACAAAAAACGCAGGGATAAGGACAGACAGTCCAGGCCTAAGCCAGATTACGAGGCCTCGGCTGATCCAGTCTCCGGTTCTCCGGTTCTCAGTGAGGCTCCGACGCAGCCCCTGACTACCGCAGATCTGGAACCCGAGACTGCTACGGAAATTTTGACGGAATGTACCAGGCCGATGCAGCTTTTTACTTCAGGTCCTTCCGACGACTTTGCTTCTAAAGACGTCGGTGCTACAGAAACGCCATCGGTTTCTGAAGGCGTTTTCAGACCGACGACTCTCACCATTAAAACGTTTTCTAAGTCGAAGACTCCTCCTAAATCTAAAAGGACTGCACTTCAGTCTCCTGTTCAAGGCCCTATGCCTAAGAAACAGATGCTCAAAATGGCTGAAGATTTGATTTCTTTAATCAGGGGTTCACAGCCCCCTCCTGACAAAAGGCCTAGACAAGAGGAAGATCCTGCTTCCTCTGAGCAAATGTCCATTTCTTCAGACTCCTCTGAGGACCAAGACTATTTCTTCTCTCCTTATGAAGATTCTGATGCTGAGGACTCTATTCCCTCAGCTTCTCCTCCTGAAGACTACTCCTTTGGGGAAACTTTACACACTATGAGGGAACATTTTCACTGCGAAGGTCAGGACTACTCTGATTCAAAGAAAAGGCTCAGAGAGTTTCTTTTACTCCCCCAACACAGACCACTTGCCATCCCACCAGTTTTGGACATTGTGGATGATGTCTATTTAGAATCCGGTTTCAACCCAGACTCTCTACCTCCTGCTCCGGCTAAGCCTGACAGATACTACAGAGTGCCTGATTCCCACAAATTTCTTTACAAAAGTCCAATAGCTGACCCAGAGACTATCTCCCAGGGTCCTAAGGCTTCTATGGCTAAAAACCCAGTACCTTCTGAGAGGGATTCCAGAGCACTAGACAGGTGGGGGAAAAAGGTTTACACCTCAGCTACACTAGCTATGAGGGCACTGAATTGTCAATTTCATATGCTTAAGTATCAGCAATTTCTAATCTCTCAGTTAAAGCAAAGAATAACCTCCCTCCCCCAACAATCTGAATTGAAAGAAGTACAGGATCTGTTGCACGCCACTGAGCAGGTTGGCAAACATACCTTACAATGTGGGTTTGATTCTTTGGAGGCTTCCTGCAGAGCAGCTGTCACTGGGTCTGTTATACGTAGACATGCTTGGTTAAAGGAACAAACTCTGCCTGATCATGTTAAAGCAAAACTACTAGATGCTCCTTTACAGCAGGATGTTCTTTTTGGAGTTAAAGCAGAAGAAGTTTTAAAGAAAATGGAAGATAAGGCAAAATCTATGCAGACAGTCAAAGATTTACTACAAGTACAACCCCCTCGCTTCAGCAGAAACTGGCCAACAAAAAATTGGTCCTTTCCAGCCACTGACAGACCACAGAGTGGTAAATACAGGCGCCCAAGGGGCAGAGGACAACCACAAGCCCAGTATCAACCTTGCCAATGGGGGCACTACAACAAAGAAGGGAGGAGAAACAGGTCTCAATCCACCAGAAGGCAAACTCAATGACTTGCACCTCATCTGGCCAGGCAATACTCTCTTGGCAGCCCCCTTGGGGGGAAAACTTGCACTTTTTGCAGACAACTGGCACATTGTCACAAAGGACAAATGGGTCCTAGACATAATTTTACAAGGATACAGATTCCACTTTCACACCTTGCCAATGAAAAGAGGAATGTTAAACCTGCCACAAAATCAATGGGCAGAGGCACAAAAGCAAACTACAGCTCTCATGGACATGAGAGCCATTCATCTGGTACCTACTCGAGAGCAAGGCCAAGGATTTTACTCAAGACTCTTTCTAGTGCCCAGAAAGGACAATGCTTGGAGACCAATTCTGGACCTTTCAATTCTAAACACTTACAAGTACCCAAATTCAAGATGCTAACACTACAGCAGCTACTTCCCATGTTGGGCAAGGAAGCATGGCTAGTAACGTTGGACCTCAAGGAGGCATACCTGCATGTCCCTATCAAACAAAGTTGCAGAAGATACCTCCGTTTCATTGCAGGTTCAACCCATTACCAATTCTCTGCACTGCCCTTTGGCTTATCTACTGCGCCTAGAGTTTTCACAAAATGCCTGGCACCAGTAATTGCATACTGCAGACAAAGAGGAATTCAAATATATCCATACCTGGACGACTGCCTCATCCAAGCAGAAAGCAAAGACATTCTCTTACATCATCTGGCCTTTGTGAAGCATCTACTAAACTGTCTGGGGTACACAGTAAACGAAAAGAAGTCAAAACTAGTACCCTCACAAAAAATGACATTCCTGGGTGCCAGCTTGAATACAACGGCCCAGAAGGCTTATCTTACGCCAGACAAGCAACTACAACTGACTCAATATTTCAAGACAATGGCAACAAAGACCCAATTAACTGCAAGAAAAATTCTGCAGGCTTTGGGCTTCATGGCTTCTTGCATACTAATAATACCATTTGCAAAGCTGCATATGAGGAAATTACAGTGGTACCTAAAAAGCGTATGGTCTCAACACAGCCACAGCTTGGACACAATGATATCTCTCATTCCCTGCCTACAACAGGAATTTCTATGGTGGTCACAGGCATGTCACCTCAACAAGGGTCAGCCTTTCACCATGCCCCTAGCCAGGCAAACTATCACAACAGATGCTTCAGACTATGCCTGGGGTGCACACATGGCAGGACAATGCATTCAAGGCCTATGGACTGCAGATCAAAGAAATCTGCACATAAATCAAAAAGAGATGCTAGCTGTACAGAAAGCTCTGACAGCCTTCAAGGATCTATTACATCCAGGACAACTTGCAATAAAGACGGACAACACCACAGTAATGTGGTACATAAACAAACAAGGGGGCACACATTCCTACCCTCTATGCAGGCAAGCAATGATCTTATGGAACACAGCTCTGGCCTACCAAGTGCAGTTACAAGCTCAATTCCTGCCATGACAGAAGAACACATTGTCAAACGACCTCAGCAGAAACATCAAAGATCCCCACGAGTGGAAACTAGATCCACTAATATTTGCAATGATAACTCAAAAATGGGGCCTTCCAAACATAGACCTGTTTGCCAGTCCTCAAAACTACCAACTGACAAAATTTTGTACAAGGACATTTCACCATCAAGCTTGGAAAGTGGACGCTGTCTCTTTCAGTTGGAAAAACCTGACAGCATATGCCTTCCCTCCATTACCTCTCCTCACAAAGGTTCTTTTGAAGGTCAAAAAGGAGAGACCACGACTGATTCTCATAGCCCCAGACTGGCCACGCCAGCACTGGTACCCGCTATTGAAAAATATGGCTCACAGCCCACCATGGATATTGCCTCAAATACCTCATTTGCTCACACAACAAAACAAAGATTCTTCACAGCCAGCTCAAAACTTTAAATCTGGCTGCATGGCAGATCAACTAAACATCCAGCCAGCTCCTCTTTCACAAGCAGTTCTGGATGTTATTCTGGAAGCCAGGAGGCCAAGCACCAGGAAGGCTTATTCGGACAAATGGAAAAGGTTTTGTGCCTGGAACCAAGCTAAAGGCCAAGACACAATTCAGCCTCACATGCCTCACATTCTACAGTATTTAGCTGAGATGTTGCACAAAGGACTTTCCTTTTCCTCAATTAAAATCCATGCTTCAGCTATTTCAGCTCACTACGACACGGATCCACCCTTATTTTCACATCCTCTTCTAAGGCAGTTCCTCAGAGGGACAAAAAACATTAGACCACCCAGAAGAGCTCCTACACCAACATGGGACCTCAACTTTGTTCTGGAAAAACTAACGCTACCTCCCTTTGAACCAGCCTTCTCTGCAGATCTTCAGTTCCTATCATGGAAGACTGCCCTGCTCATAGCAATAACTTCAGCTAGGAGAGTCTCAGAACTACAGGCACTAATGGCAGTGGAACCTTTCCTCATTTTTCATCAAGACAGAGTTTCTCTACGAACTAATCGTTCCTTTATGCCTAAGGTGGTTTCCAGTGTAGCTTTAAATCAAACCATCCACCTACCCACCTTCTTCCCCGATCCACAGAACAAAGTTGAGAGACTCCTGCATTCCTTGGACATTCACAGGCAGCTTCGTTACTACTTGGACAAAACTAAGGCTTTCAGAAAAACTGACCAGCTCTTTGTATCCTATGCTACAGCTTCTCAAGGGAAGGCTATATCTAAGCAAACCATTTCTAAATGGATAGGTCATTGCATACGTTTCTGCTATACCCATCATGGGAAACCAGTTCCTGCTACCATTAGATCCCACTCTACCAGGGCAACAGCTACCTCTACAGCCTTTCTCAGGGGGGTTCCAACCAAGGAAATTTTAGAAGCTGCAACTTGGAGTTCTGTACACACCTTTACTAAACACTATCACTTACCTCTTTACTCTAAGTCCAGGGCGGGCTTCGCCACTGCAGTTCTGCAGGGCCTTATTGCCTCCACTAACCCTCTATGATACCTCCCCCGTACCTTAGCTTTGGGATTCAACCCAAGTGTGATGACTGCAGCAGGGTAACACGATGAACATAGTACAGTTTTGTACCTACCATAAATGTAGATGTTCAAGTGTTCACCCTGCTGCAGTCCAGGGTTACCCTCCCTGCATCCCCTCTGATCTACTGGCTAAATCTCGGCTATGCCTTACTGATGTATTTGCTTATAGCTGAAGGGATTTTGTGTTTGTGCAGTGTTCACTCCATTTGGTACTAATTCTGACCACCTTTTTGGGGGCACCTGACATCTGGGGCAAGAAAAACTGAAGAAAATGGCGTTGGTTGCATTATATATACCCCTAGCGCACTGACGTCAGGGATGAGGCAACAGCAACCGACGCCGGACCAGGACTTTGGAATTCTGGCCGACTGCGGGACCGCCTGACGACAGGATAACCCAAGTGTGATGACTGAAGCAGGGTGAACACTCGAACATCTACATTTATGGTAGGTACAAAACTGTACTTTTTGCAAACTCTAGGGTCGATGGCAGCCTCAATAACTCTAGTACCTCTAGCCAAGTTTCTTAGAATTTTGCAGTGGCTGCAGCTTCTCAATGGTCTGTCCTTTGCAAGCCCTTGTCAGGCCAAATTCTGATCACCAGTTATTGCAAGAGGGATCTACTGTGGTGGACAGATTCCAAACAAATTCTCCACTGTCGCCCCTTTATTCTTCCAGAACCCATGGCCATAGTGATCACGGACACCTCCCAGATGGGGTGGGGGACATCTTCTAGGCAAGACTGTCCAAGGCACTTCATCCTCTTAAAGGCTAACTTGCACATCAATGTCCTGGAGCTAAGAGCAGTGTTTCTAGCATTGCAGACCTTTCAAACAGCTCTTCCTGAGGGGACAATTGCAATTCAAGCAGAGAGTATGTCAGCAGTTTGCTACATCAATAAGCAGGGAGGAACCAAATCTTATCCCCTTTGTCAAGAAGCCCTCAGAGTGTGCCAGTGGGTGATCTCTTCCAACTGCTTTCCAGTAGCAATGTGCATTCTGGGGAGTTCAAATGTGATTACGTACAAACTGAGCAGATGTATCCTCCAGCCTCACAAGTGGTCTCTGAATCCAGAAGTTGTGGAAATGATCTTCCATCAGTGGGGTTGACCTTGTTGCGATCTGTTTGCCTCCCCCTAAGCAACAAGTGCAGCAATTATTCTGCCATGATTCCCCCTCCGGGGAAGTTACACAGAGACAGTTTCCTCCACAATTGGCCCCCCAGTCTCCTGTATGCCTTTCTCTCAATACTCCTAATTTTGAAATTCTTACAGAAAGCACTCAGGTTGAAAAGTACAGCAATCCTCATTGCCCCCTTTAGGCCTCGACAGATTTGGTTCCCCTTCCTTTGGCCTTATCTGATTCAACAACCCTGGATTATGGACCTGGTTCCAGACCTTCTGTCCCATCCTTATGAACTTCTTCATCCAGACATTTTGAACCTCAAGCTGACAGCATGGTTCCTCCAATTCCATTAGTTATCAAGCGTCTAAATATTTCCTCCCCAGTATGCCGCATCTTCTTGTCAGCTCATATACCTTCCGCTCGTAAACTGTACTGTAGCAAATGGAAGAGATTTACCATTTGGGTCCATGAAAACCATATTAATCCATTTTCTGCATCTATAGAGCATATTTTAGACTTTTTAGCCTCTGGAGCTTCCCCTTTATACCATCAAATTACAATTAGCTGCAATTTCCAGTTTCCACTTTGGTTTGGAAGAATGTTTTTTAGCCTTTCATAGACTTTGTATATCATTTCTAACAGGCACACTTTTGTTGAAACCCCTTTCAAAGATCTGATGCCTCCTTGGGATCTAAACTTAGTGTTGTAGACCATAGTAAAGTCTCCCTTTGAACCCTCTGTGGAATGTGATCTGAAGTTTTTGTCTTGGAAGACAGTGGCTTTGGTAGCTGTAACCTTTGCCAGAAGGATTTCAGAAATCCAGGCCTTGTAGTGTAAATCTCCTTATCCGATTTTCCACAAGGATAGAGTTTCTTTACGAACAAACCCCTCCTTTTTACCCAAGGTAATCTCAGAGTCTTAACATCAATCAAGCAATTAGTTTAAAGGTGAATATTACTTACATTTACTAGACGTTTACAGACAATTATGTTTCTATCTTCACAGAACAAAAGACATTTGAAAATCAGACCAACTATTTGTTTCCTTTTCCAGTGCAAAGTTTGATAAGCCAGTCAGCAAGGTAACTATGGATAAATGGAGGAAAGACTGCATTTCATTTATCTATGATAAGAACAAAATAACCTTGCCTAGGCCTGTGAAAGCACATTCTTTAGTCACCTCATCGGTTTTCCAATCCAGAGCTTTGATGGATGATATATGTGCAGCATCTTCTTGGGCTTTTCCCCTTTACTTTTATTACTTATTACTCATTGCGAATTGGACTTGGTCTCTAAGGGAATAGCATCCTTTGGTACGATGGTGATCAGGAGTATCCTTCTTTGAGTCCACCCAAGATATTAGGTAGCTGGGGACTCTGTCCCATCTGTCAAGGATAAAATGAAGGTAGACAACATACGTTCCATCTGTGCTATCTATCTTCATTTATCCTTGACTCCCCTCCCTCCCTCCCTCCATCCCCGGCCTTTAAAATTTTTTTTTGGTGGACTGATTATATATGCTTGAATTATTATGATTTTTCAGACATAGTAGATATGGCTTTCATGTGGGATTCCTTTTCTACTATCTATACTTTCTCTGCAAACTAGATCTGAGGTAATTGTGAGAGGGATTGTGGGTAGAGGTGAAGTTAGAGAGTTTTTGGCTGGTGTGAGCTGTAGTAATGGCCAGCTTGGTTCTGATATCAGAACTGCACCCATCTGTCAAGGATATGTGAAGATAGACGACACAGATTGAATGTTATGGTAAGTACATAACTTCTTTTTTTATCATGTCCTCATAAATATAGATATTGCCGAAACAATTCTTGTGTGGGTGCATAATTTACTGCCATTGCCTTTATTTTAGCTTCATTAATTTTGTATTCCTAAAAGATTTGAAACTGTTTCAAAATGTTCCACAACATTGTAATGTCCCTGTCTGGTTTTGTCGGTTATATAATCAATAATATCATCTACAAATAGAGACAGCTTTCTTGACTACATTACCAGTTGTATCCTTGAATTTCTGAGTCCCTTATTTTCTTTTCCAATGGTTCTAAATATAATGCAAATAACAAAGGGGAGAGAGGACACCCTGCCTGGTTCCTCTGTTCGAGCAGAAATTATCAGAGATGACCCCACTCACTTTAATTTTTGCCTCCGATCCCTCATATATCCTCTTAATCAACCTTATAATTTTATCAGGGAGTGCAAATACTTTCATTGCCCTGCTTATAAAGTCACAGCTTACTCTGTCAAATGCTTTCTCTGCATCGAGACCCACCAACAGCAGTGGTATTTTCTTTCATTCTGCTTCCCTCTGGATCATCAGCGCTCTTTTAATGTTGTCATATGTTTGCCTTGCCTCCAGAAAACTACATTGATCCATATCAATCAATTGTGGCATCTCTTTTGCTATTTTTAGCCATTATAGACATAAACATGTTATAATTATGGTTTAGTATTGAAATGGGCTTGTATGAAGCTGGATCTGATGGATCTTTACCCTCTTTTTAGTATTACAGCTACTGCCACTTTCTTCTAGGATTTTGGTACTTTCGTTTTAAAATACTGCTAAACAAAACAGTCCAGATCTTTATCATTTTCCCTCCTAGCTTCCAAACTTTCACAGGAATACTATGTATTCCTGGGGACTTTCCTGTAAATTGGTTTATGTCACCATTTTTATCTAATTTCTTCCTATCCTACCTGCTAGTAACTGAGTCTCTGCTATCTCTAACGTTAGCATATTTAATTCTTCCATAAACATTCCCAGCTGTACCTTTTCTTGATTTCCATATTTCTGTGCTTTATACAGACTTTCATAGAATTTCTGAAATACCTCTAATACCTCTACAGGATCCATTGTTGTCTTTCTTGTTATAGGCTCCCTAAGCTTGGTACAGCCCTTTCTGCATTCTGTTGCCTGAGTTGTTGTGCTAAAAGTTTTTGTGCTCTAGAGTTATTATCAAAAAAACAATTGCTTAATGGCAATCTTTCTAAACTCATGCATATTGTTGAGGTAATCCCTTATTTTATGCTTAGCATTCTGCAATTGCTCCTCCTCTTGTTCTGTGGGAATCCCCATTTTGCAATAGTTTAATATTTGTCAGTCCCTCTACTTCTTAACCATATTTCCTTCTCTTTTATTTCCACCCTATGTTTAAACTCCACTTCAATTTTATCCCACTCTCTAGCTATATTTTCAGAAGAAATATCTGTCTTCTCTAATAGCTCCTGAATAATTTCCACTACCCATTTCTTTAATTCCTCTCTCTTCAGCAGATAGGTGGGAAAGCACCAGTGTCTCATTTTTGTTTTATTGCCCTGTTTTTTTTTTTAGTTATTTTTGGTGCATGATTTGAAATAGTTATTTGGTGTGTATCAAGACCTTCAATTAAATGCATGTGTTCCTATGAAATGTAAATTCTTTCTAGCCTAGTCCAGTTTTTGTATCTTGGGGAATAATATGTAAATTAACTCATAACTCCTAGTACTGAATTCACATCTTCAGTGCCAAATATTTTCATAAATTTCTTCAAAATTCTACCCTCCTTTGTTATATTTTCAACTCTGGACCCCCAAACACATCTTCACTGTTGCAAATCAAATTCTAGACCCTTCCTATAAGTGATATTCCTTGCTGAAAGCTGATTATTTCTCCCACAGTTTTCTTAAGCTCCATTATAGCAGTTTTCTGTAGAATATAAATACATGCCATTGTAATTCTCCTCCCTTGTCAGTTGCCCCTTAGTATTTCAGATCTGCCATAATTGTCTTTTTAATCTCTTCTATCACTATTGGAGCTTTTTAACCACAAAAAATGAAAAAAAAAACAGGAGCACCTATTTACACTAGTATCCCCATTACACTTAAGTAATCGAGAAGACTTTACTTTATAACATGTAAAGAAAATCTTGCACCATTAAAGTAGTACTATTAAGAAAAAAAATGTTTTACATACAGTTAACTTTCTTCCTCCTCTTCCCCTCTCCTGAGTATTTTTCTGAAAATTAATAACATGAAGTAGGGCATACACTTTAGAGTCCCCTACAAGCTTAACAAAGTTCAAGAAAGTCCAATATTTCCAGATTCTCATGTTCTATTCCTGTTCATCTCCATCTCCCAAATCTGCTTCATTTCTAACATACTTTTAGTTCTTCTAGTTGACTGTTGTGCTTTTTTTCCTTCTCTCAAGCATTTTCCGTTTAAACAATGATAAAAGTTTCGGTGGCACATACTATGTGGTCTTTATTACCATAAGAACAAGAAGCATAATCTCCTTCTGTTTCACAGTTCACTTTTTGTTGGACAACTTTTGTATTTCTTCCTTAGCATGTACTTCATCAAAAAATGATTTTGTCCCTCCAGGGAAAATATTTTGAAGATAGCTGGGTATAGCGGCTTGAATCTCAAGCCTGCTTTTTGACATTCCTTCAGTAGTGGAATAAATTTACTCCTCTTCTGCCTGGTGAACAGAGTAGTTATTCTCCACAGCAGTTTGCAGTCTCCCCCTTATAGTACTTTGTCTTTCAGCCGCAGTTTTGCCAGAATAAATTCATTCTGGTGGTAAGATTGCATCTTTACTGTTAAAGGCCTAGGTTATTTTCTCATAGCCAGGTTTGGAGCATTCACACGATGTGCCTTTTCAGTTAAACAATCCTGTTGTGGAACAGCAGTCCAGTTGCTTATTTGCGCTTTCATAAAATTAATGCAGTCTGTTTCTTCCAGCTTTTCTGGTTCAGCAGAAAATCTCAGGTTTTCCCTACATGCTGTGTCCTCTAATTCTATTATTTTTTGAAACATCTCTTCTTGTGCAGTCTCATATTCAACCAGCCTTTTCTTCATTTCATCCTTTGCGTTTTGCAGTTTTATCATCTTATCTGAATATTTTAATGTTTCTTCTATTTTTTCCAGCCTTTTATTGTTTGAGTGAATATACTCATTGTTTCATTTATTTTAGTCTGGTCTGTGTGCAGTTGCCTTATACTTTACTGTATGTTACTGGAAGTCATGTCTGGAGCTTGCACTGTTTTTTTGCTGACCAGGTCCAGTACTTGTCCTAGTCAATGCTTTTTCATCACCTTTTGTAGCTGATTTTTCTTCAGGTCCTCTGTATATCTTTTTTCCTGGCATCCATGCAGTGCACTTACTAGCCAGTTAGTGAAATTTACCCAGACGTCTAGGTCCACTGGCTTACTGTGCTAATTTTCTGTTTTCACACTGAGAGAGTTAGAATCAAGCTGTTACTCAATGTGCAGCCGTCTTAGAAGTCTCATTAACTCACAGATGTTGAGTTAATTTGCATCTGTTCGGTTCAAGCATTTTAGGATGGAGTACTAGCTAGCTTTTCTTGCACACTTTTTATATGTTGAACCTGGGCTTGACTGGTGACACTGGGTAAAAATCATTTTGAGGAGAGGTTTAACTGACAGTGCTATTCTCTGTCCCAGGGATTGATTTTGCCATATACTGGTGAAGGTTTTTGAGGAGTGGTTGATTCTTTATAAAGTACTGTCAGGCCTTTCCTGAATTAACTTTTTATTAAGGTACTGTCTTTGAGTTTATTTAATTGTACAGTTTCAAAAAAGGGAGTACTATGTCTTGTATGTGTATTTACTGCAGTCACAGTGGTTAAAGTTAGACTTTTAATAAATTTTTATTTATGCATTTTCTTGATACTGTTCTGTTAATTTTTCCAGTGATTCAGAATTATATATTTGTCAAGTGTACTGCATTATATGTAAGTGTTTATTAATTTTTGAAAAATGCTTACGCCTAAATGCTTGACTATTAATTAAGTGAATGATAGCTTTTCCTTCCATAGTTCAAGAAATGGTGATCACACTGACAATGGAACAAGCACTCATTTTTTTTTCTCACAGACCTCAGTGACTACCCCAAACACGCCAATGGACCTATTCATTTGTTTTTTCCAACCTAGATGTAATAGCCCACATCACAAACTGGAAGGGATCTCCTTTTCCTGGACTGAAATACCTAATGATAAATGCAACTTGTAATCCAGGCTAAGGACAAGTCTTGAGCACTGAAAGTTCCAGTTTTCCTTCTTCAGGCCAAAGTCTCTCCTTTGACAATTGATGTGCATATCCCCTATAAGCTTGAGGCTGCTGTGATTTTACTCTTGTGTCATTTTCTGCGTACACGCTGAAATCTACTGTGCTGCTGCATCTGGCAGAACCAAGCATGTGTCCCTTGCCCATATACTGCTTGCTGTACACTTTTTCACCAGTGGGTGTCAGCATTGCATTGGATTCCTTCCTTCCAGGATAAGTGAACTAGTATCATCCACTCACTCATTCCCAAACTCCTCTGCTGGCTGCTTCAGCCACCTAGATTGATGATCATTCCATGATTGTCTGGGACATAATGAGGATTTTGTTCCTTCATGGCACAGAGATGATACAGTGCCCTCAATGTTTTTTAAAAATTAAAACAATAATGAAAAGATTTTTAGGCATGCTTAGTATGACAGTGTTTAATTTTATGAGAGATGACAAAGTTAGTGGTGGAATTTAGTGCACGCTTTGTACTTTGTGAAGATGCATGTTGCTGGCAAACTCCCCTTATATAGTGTATTATGTTGCGGGTTGCCTGTATCAGGAAGTCCTTGCTGCACACAGCTTTATGTTTAAAATTTGACATAGTGAATGAAAAATCATAATTGCACTTGAATTTCCTGACTGACTGAAAAGAAATAGTAGCTGGCTATTCTAACATCAGCATTGCAAAACAAGAAAAATATAAACCAAACTTGCACTTCATGCAAGTAGGGGCTTTGAATATGTTCACCAATACTGTTTCTTCTTGCTCAGAGAGCAGACCAGATATGTTCATTTCATACACTGAGCTGATCTAAAGGCAACATCTGACATCATTAAGGAAATGTTTGTATTAATGAGCAAATTACTTGACAGTCACCTAACCAGGTCTGTAGGACATATAGTAGAATTTCCTTTTTCATCTAATGCTTTATATGTCAGCTTTGTAGCCTGCATGAAGAAGTTTAAAATAAACTTGTTAGAGTCTCAAAAGAGTCAACTGAGGATGCAGCTGCTAAAAGGGACTCTCTTGGAGTGCTTTAGTTTTTTACTTGAACGTTTTTAGTCATATTTTGTGAAAGCCTTATGTTATAGCAGATAAATTGTCCAATTTATTTCAAAGGGCACCTTTACAACCACATGCACAATACCTTGTACTGTTTTGTGTTTTGCTCACTACAAGTATTGTATCTTTATAAACAACAGCTGTTATATACTTGGACTGTTGCAACTTCCTATATTGTATCTGTGTATCTGACTTGGAGCTTTTCTCCCCGGGCCTCTACTGAAAAGGGACATGTATCCAGTTAGACTAGCTCGGTCAACAAATGTAAAATAAGATAAATAAATAAACAAAATTATTGCTCCGCGTCCCTGCAGCTGACAGTCAGCTTTTTTTTTTTGTGTTTCTGATTTTCTTCCCCATTTTGTTGCATTTATTTTTTTTATTGCTCCGTGTCCCTGCAGCTGACAATCAGCTGCCACCATCTCCTCTCATCATTCACAGTGTCTACCAGACCCACCTCAGCCTCCCTGGGCTCAACCTGACCCCACATCTGAGGCCAGTGAAGAGATAGTGGACACTTGTTCTGCATCACACTGCTGCCAGAGAGTGTGACACTTCACAGTAGCCTTGGGAGCCTGCAGTTGCTGCTTACGAGAGGTGCATGCTTGGAAGGGAACTAACTAGGAGGTTATTGCTGCTATTGCAGTACACTTGGGTATCCTCTCTTACCTCAGGATGGGCGAGCTGGTGTCTGGCTCTCACTCCCGTCCGTCCCCATCTAGTCCCTCCAGTGCCTGTACCTCTAGTTGAACATGGGTCATCTGGAGTACATTAAGGACTTTATCCTTCCGCTCCTTAAGATTGGATACATTTTTTCTTTTGTATTGGTACAAGAAGAGTTTTTATTTGGTAGTCCTTATCTCATAAAATCTGACTGAGAAGGATCTGTTTAGCATCAGGCTGATTCTAAGTGCTTTTTCATCTTTGCTGCAGCTTAATACCATTACCCTTGCTAATTGTTCCATCTTCCAAAGTCTAGATTGCCTCAAGACCAGTGATGCCTTACTTGGTTTCTGGTTGCTGATACTGTTAGGCTTAAGCAGGGTTTCAGAAGAGATAACGTAAATATTGGTGTTAGAAAAGCATCCATTAGAAGAACCTGCATTGTAATATGGAAGACATTTTGCATGGCTGAAATGACAAAAATAATTTTCTTGCTAGTTCCCCAGTGCTTGGAACTGCTTACTGTTTTTTCCAACAGAATCTGGATTGTAACTTCAGGTACATTTTGCATCAAACTGTGTGTTATATTAAACTAGAAAGCTAATGCTTAATCCATTGAAACTGAGTCATATTTGAGGAAGTACTTTACCTTAGGTTTCTTGCACAGAATCCTGCTCTAATATTGCTGTATTTCAGACCTCCTATTCCCATTCTTGCTGTAAAGTGGGATGTAAACTTTGTGTAGTTAATTTTTATATTGGCTTTTTTGCCACTGGTACATACAGTGTGCTTTCTGGCAAGGACAGCATATCACATTGTTACTATTATTTATATATATATATATATATATATATATATATATATATATGTGTGTGTGTGTGTGTGTTTGTGTGTGTGTCTATAGGGTTCCCCTTCACAAAGTTGAACGTTCAGAAACTCGAAATGCATATTATGGCCAATGCCATATGCTCGAATTTCGGAAGCTTGACTTCGTGAAAGGGAACAAAAAAAAAAAAAATAAGTAACACAAAAAAGTGATGTTCTTTGTCACTGTTCCAGTCATTGCATTTGGGTAATCTGCTGGCAGGTTTCCCTCAGTCAGCCTGATTAACAAAGTCTTGGGTCCTGCATCAGTTGCTGTCCCTTCTTCCATGACGTCAGGTCGTCAGGGGTATAAAACATGCAGCTGACGCCATTAAATCAGTCTTTCTTGCCGTGCGGTGCCAAAAGCAGAAGCAGTTTTCGAGTTTCAGAACTGAAGTCTTCAACTAAAAAGCTAAGTACCCCGTTGGGGAAAATTTTTCTTGCTGCTTACCGATGTCAGTAAAAGTTAATAATTGCATTACTTGTGGGAAGCAAATACCTCATAAGGATTTTCATTTGTACTGTATTCCTTGCCTAGGCCCTGACCACAGCATACCTTGCTGTCGGTTTTGTGCTAAATTTAATCAACGCACTATTAAGCGTCGGTATATTTTTGCTTCTAAATATTTTGGCTCACGCTTTAATTATCCAGAAATTTCGTCGGTTAGCAATCCGACTACCGGAATACATAAAAAACGCAAAGAAAAAGACAGAGACAGGCCGTCGAGGTCCAAAACTGACCATGATGCTTCTCCTAAGCCAGTCACCAGTTTGCCGGTACTCAGTGAGGTGCTTTCGCAGCCCCTGATACCCACTACTTCTGATTCGCAGGCCTCTACTGAGACCCATTCAGAGTCCGGTATGCGGCGAGATGCTTCAATTATGGATCCCACGGATGTCTCTACCTTAAATGGGTCTGGAGCCGCTGTGCAGGCACCGGCTTCTGAGGATGTTTTCAGGCCTACAGATTTGTATATTAGACCGACGCCATCTTCAAAACTAAGGCCAAAATCTAAACCTTTGTCTAAAAAACCGACGCCTGGGCCGCATGTGCAGGCCCCTATGCCTAAAAAAGAAATAATCAAAATGGTTGAAGATTTAATTACTCTGATCAGGGGTAGTCAACCCCTCCCCCCTTCTAAGACGCCTAGGCAAGACATTGATTATGAATCTTCTGAACAGGATTCTATTTCTTCTGACTCTTCTAATGGACAGGATTTGTCTATTCCTACTTATGAGGACTCTGATGCAGAAGATTCCATTCCTTCTGCTTCTCCCCCTGAAGATTTTTCTTTTGGGGAAACTTTACATACCTTAAGGAACATTTCCACTGGGAAAGTCAGGATTTCTCTGAATCTAAAAATAGACTTAGGGATTTTCTTCTTCTTCCTCAGCATAGGCCTTTGGCTGTACCTCCTGTTCTAGACATTGTTGATGATGTTTTTTTCAGAATCTAGTATGGCTCCTGATTCTCTACTTCCGACTCCTTGTAAGCCAGACAGATACTACAGGGTTCCTGACTCCCACAAATTCCTTTTCAAAAATACTGTTGCAGATCCAGAAACCATTTCTTAGGGTCCCAAGGGCATTAAGGCTTCTACTGCTAAAAATCCTACCCCTTCTGATAGAGATTCCAGGGCGCTGGATAGATGGGGTAAAAAGGTTTACACTTCTACAACCTTGGCAATCAGGGCTTTAAACTGTCAATTTCATATGCTTAAATATCAACAGCATATCATGGAACTGCTTAAACAGAAAATTATGTTAATTTCAGACTGTGTGGAAAATAAAGATTTACAGGATGTTTTGCATTCAGCTGAACAAGTTGGAAAACATACTTTGCAATGTGGTTTTGATTTTTTGGAAGCCTCTTTCAGGGCTGCTGTAACTGGGTCTGTGCTAAGAAGGCATGCTTGGCTCAGAGCAAACTCTGACTGATCATGTTAAAGCAAAATTGTTAGATGCTCCTTTACAACAGGACCGTCTCTTTGGTAATAATGCTGAAGAAGTTTTAAAACAGATGGAAGATAAAGCTAAATCTATGCAAACTGTGAAAGATTTTTTACAAGTGCAACCTTCAAGATTTAGTAGGCACTGGCCTACTAAGAACTAGTCCTTTCCAGTTCCTTCGAGAGTCATTCAAGTCAAACACAGACATTCCAAAGGCTCCAGGCTCCAGGCTCCAGGTTTCAGTCACAAGGGACTTTTAGAACAAAACAATGGGGTGCCGCCTCCTCCAAATCTGGAAACAAGACACCTCCCTATGGTAAGCAGCCTCAATGACTTCCCTCTACACTTATCAAACACTTACCTTTTAGCCGCCCCTTTGGGGGAAAACTGGCAATTCATGCAACAAACTGGCAATTTATAACCCATGACAAATGGGTTTTAAATATAGTATCCCAGGGATACAGACTTCATTTCCACCCGTTTGCCAATCCCAAACGGATGGCCAGACCTGCCCCCAAATCAGTGGGCAGAGGCCCAGAAACAAGTACTGTCCCTCATGAACATGGAGGCTATTCAACCAGTACTAGAAGAGGAAAAGGGACAAGGTTTCTATTCAAGACTTTTCCTGGTACACAGAAAAGACAAATCATGGCGTCCAATTTTGGACTTATCTACTCATTTCTGAACATTCCAAAATTCAAGATGCTGACTCTTCAAAAGTTACTTCCTATGCTAGGCAAAGATGCCTGGTTTGTAACTCTAGACTTAAAAGAGGCTTACCTGCATATCCCAGTCAGGGAATCTTGCAGAAGATACCTCCGTTTCAAAGCAGGCTACTTGCATTACCAGTTCTCTGCACTGCCCTTTGGCTTATCTATTGCTCCCAGGGTCTTCACAAAGTGCCTGGCTCCAGTAATTGCATTTTTCAGGCAAAGAAATATTCAAATATATCCATACCTGGACGATTGTCTAATTCAGGCAGAAAACAGGGACATTCTTCTAAAACATCTGGTGTTTTATAAAAAGGGTTCTAACTTGTCTAGGGTACACTATAAACAAAAAGAAATCACAACTGGTACCCTCTCAAAAAATTACATTCCTGGGTGCAAGCTTGAATACAACTACCCAGATGGCTTACCTAACGCCAAAAAAGCAAATTCATTTGGTAACTTACGTCAAACAGGTGTCCACAAAAACCCTGCTTTCTGCAAGACAAATTCTGCAAGCCTTGGGGTTCATGGCCTCCTGCATTCTTCTAATTCCATATGCAAGACTGCATATGAGGAAATTTCAGTGGTACTTAAAAAGTTTATGGAGTCAACATTATCACAGCCTGGAAACAATGATTCCTATCATACTTTGCCTGCAACTAGAGTTCCTATGGTGGGCAGAGGCCTGCCACCAAAACAAGGGACTGTCATTTACTCCACCCCCTGCCACACAAACCCTAACTACAGACGCATCAGACTATGCTTGGGGGGGGGGGGGGTTTCATCTGGCAGGGAAGTGCATTCAGGGCAAATGGAGCCCAAATCAAATGTACCTTCATATCAATCAAAAAGAAATGCTAGCTGTACAGAATGCACTGACAGACTTCAAGGACTACCTTCATCCAGGACAATTAATGATAAAGACAGACAACACCACAGTTATGTGGTACATAAACAAGCAGGGGGGTACACACTCCTACCCCTTTTGCAGACTAGCCATGGCATTGTGGAACACTGCATTGACCTATCAAGTACAACTACAAGCTCAATTCCTGCCAGGAAAGCTGAATACTCTGGCAGACGAACTAAGCAGAAATCTCATGGACCCACACGAATGGAAACTGGAACCACGGATTTTCAACATGTTGACACACAAATGGGGGAATCCAGACATAGATCTTTTTGCCTCACCCCAGGACTACTAGTTGGACAAATTCTGCACAGGAACTCTTCACAAAAAAGCCTAGAAAGTGGATGCTCTATCCTTCAGCTGGAAAAAAACATCAGTCTGTGCCTTTCCCCCTCTGCCTCTGCTCTCCAAAGTTCTACTAAAAGTCAAACAGGACAAACCAAAAATGATTTTGATTGCTCCAGACTGGCCTCGCCAACACTGGTATCCACTCCTGCGCAATGTGTCACACCTTCCACCGTGGTACCTGCCTCAGACACCTTACTTACTGTCTCAGCAGAACAACCAAATTCTGCACACTCAGCTCCAAACTTTGAATCTTGCAGCGTGGCTAATCACCTAAATTCACCCTTAGCATCCCTCAGCAAGCCTGTGCTGGATGTCATTTTGGAGGCAAGAAGGCCTAGTACTAGAAAATCTTATGCTGACAAATGGAAAAGATTCTGTGCCTGGAATCAGTCACAAGGGATAAGCACAGCAGTGCCCAATATTCCTCAGATTTTACAATACTTAACTGAGATGCTTCACAAGGGCCTGTCCTTTTCTTCCATAAAATTCCATGCCTCAGGTATTTCAGCTCATTGCAACACAGAACCTCCCCTCTTCTCTCATCCTTTGCTAAAGCAGTATCTCAGAGGGGCCAAAAACTTAAGACTACCCAGGAGAGCTCCAACCCCTGCCTGGGACCTCCGTTTTGTATTGGAAAGACTCGTTCTCCCTCCTTTCGAGCTAGCTGCTACTGCAGACTTAAAATTTCTATACTGGAAAACAGCTTTCCTTTTAGCAGTCACTTCAGCTAGAAGGATTTCCGAAGTACAGGCTCTTATGGCAGTGGAGCCTTTCATCATTTTTCATGCGGACAGGGTGTCTCTCAGGACCGATCCATCCTTCATGCCTAAGGTGGTATCCAGTGTGGCTCTTAATCAGACTATTCATTTGCCAACTTTCTTTCCCAATCCACAGAACAAGGGGGAATGGATTCTGCATTCATTGGATGTACACAGACAACTTAGATTTTACTTAAACAGGACAAAATCTCAAAAAAAAATCTGAGCAACTACTGGTGACATTTGCTGCAGGGGCAGAGGGAAAGGCTATTTCAAAGCAGACTATTTCCAAATGGATAAGCCATTGTATTCATTTCTGCTGTATGCACCATGGTAAAACTATCCCCCAGGGGATCAGATCTCATTCCACCAGGGTTGCGTGTACTTCTACAGCCTTTCTCAGAGGTGTTCCTACCAGAGACATTCTAAAAGCTGCTACCTGGAGCTCACTTCATACGTTCACCAAATATTACCATTTACCTTTCTTCTCTAAATTCAGAGCTGGCTTTGCCACTGCTGTCCTGCAGGGCCTTATAGCTGGTCCTAATGCTGTATAATTTCCTCCACCCTACCATAGCTTTGGGAATCTTCCCAAATGTAATGACTGCAACAGTGAAACACAAAGAACATAGTACAGTTGTATACACTTACCATAAATGTAAATGTTCGAGGGTATTCACTGTTGCAGTCCTGGTTACCCTCCCTCCAGCCCCCTATTTTCTCTGACTATACCTACACTTCCTTTCACTATGCTTATAAGCCCTTTTGGTGTATTTGCTTTTGGGATTGGAGATATATTTTTTGTGTTTTTAATTTTATTTGCTCCCCATTTGGGGGGCACCTGACATCTGGGGCAAGAAAAACTGATGTAATGGCGTCGGCTGCATGTTTTATACCCCTGACGACCTGACATCATGGAAGAAGGGACAGCAACCGATGCAGGACCCAAGACTTTGTTAATCAGGCCACCTGAGGGCAACCTGCCAGCAGATTACCCAAATGTAGTGACTGCAACAGTGAATACACTTGAGCATCTACATTTATGGTAAGTGTACACAACTGTACTTTTCTGCAGGGGTCAAGCTCTCCTGCACATCCCACACCCCCTGCTACTTATTTATTCCAACTTTGAAATCGCACTACAGTGCAGAAAGGGAAATCTCCTGTTATGCGGTGTATGCCATTCCCCATTCACACAGTTGAGCTTCTACAATTTTGAGCATATAGTCCCAACCATATGTATTTCAAGACTGTGGCCGGTCGACTTTGTGAAGGGGAACCTTGTGTTGATGGATAGATATACACACTCACAACCACCCATCCACACAAATAAAATTTAATTTGTGTCTCTTGCATTACTTGTTCTGCCTCACGCTTTACTGTTGTATCATATGTAGTGAATACCTTTCATTTGTTCCATTGCATGGAGATGGAAGGAAACCGGAGTAACCAGAAGAAGCACACACAGAGAGAGAAAAAACATGCATTCCACACAGTCATACACTGAATATCAGGACTGAAACCCAGTCCATGGAGTTGTGTGCCAGATATTTTGTGGTCAATGCTGGACTATCTTTGCAGTGTTGCTTGTATGTTTTGAAGATTTTTTTGAAGTGGATGGTGAGTTGTCATTGACTGCACCATTACCACTCGCTC
Organism: Protopterus annectens; assembly: GCF_019279795.1. Taxonomy (NCBI): domain Eukaryota; kingdom Metazoa; phylum Chordata; order Ceratodontiformes; family Protopteridae; genus Protopterus; species Protopterus annectens. The sequence continues at coordinate 983,965,104 of NC_056744.1, forward strand.
ACTCGTCTTCTAGTGACAGGTCTTTGTCATTCGTCATAGGAGTGGTAGACAGGTACTGTAAGTTTCTGTGTAAGCATTCCCTTTCTGCAGCAGAACCTTTCCTCAGGGTATGATATTACACACTATATTGGTGGGAAAGGGAGGCTTTCCAAGCTCCTTCAAATTTTAGAGCTAATATGTCACTCCACAAGCAGTGCTTTTTGCTGTTGGAGCTCTAATGCAGAGAAGTGAGACCATTGTCTGTGTTTTGATTAGTCTTCCAGTCCACAGTGTGGTATGCAAACATAGGATGGCACACACCCCTACTTCATCTCTGGATAGAGGTCGTGCATATCAAACATTTGGTTATACACACATACATCCCTTTACAGTGGTACGCTTTCTGGGAGAAGTGAACATAGTAGACTCCCTGAGCTGCACTTGTAGTCTTGTGCTGAAACTGAGGATTTTAGAAATTTTTCTGGTCATAATTATATGATAATATGGAAAAATGAATAGTACCTGGAACGGTCGACAGTATAACAAATGGCACCAAAATCCGCTCTCAGTCTAATGTAGCAGCACTGAACACCAACTTCTTAAACAGAATGCGTTTATTGAGAATTAAAAAAGCTATAGTCCATAGCATACACGAGAGTTAAGCGCTTTCATCTACTCTGTCGACTTCCTCAGAATTAATCTTCCTTGCCACTACCCACTTAAATACAAGCATAGATCAATCAATTTCATCAATTATATAAAATCAATTAAAATATAATGAATTATAATAAAAATTTAAAGTGCTCAGTGCTTCATTTCCTTGTCAGTTGCCTTTTTTTTGTAGAAAAAAACAACAATTTATATTCATTCAAACTTCCCACACTTGTAACCATATTAAAAACAATTGCTTACCACATAAAAATATGTATAACAGTGAAAAATGTGTAATAATGACATGTGTGCCACAGTAAAAATCATCCTTATTTTAACTAAACCTATTGTATAATATCTGGCTATCTCTACTACCCTCTATTTTCCAAAATAGGTTTAATGGAGATAGTTTCATTAAGTCCAGGATGAACAGAGACATTGAGTTTAATTTGCCACCTAGTTTCCTTTTCTCCAAGTTTGTACTTCATACTTCCCCCTCTTGGATTTAATTTTATACATTCTAAAATGCCAAAATTAAAGGAATCACAGTGTTTATTACCACTAAGATGTCTCCATAAGGCATTGTTAGTATCCTGTTTTCTTATTTTGTAGCAATGGTCATAAATTCTATTTCTAAGACATCTCTCCGTCTTCCCCACATAAAAACAGGGGCATTTAGTACACTTTGCCAGATAAACTAAGTGGGAGGTTCTACAATTACCTTTTCGAAATCTAACCTCTGTTCTATTTTTGTCATCCAAAATTAAATAAGGTACCCCAATAATTAACCCACATTGATTACAACTCCCACATTTTGTGGTACCTATGGATTTATGTCCAATGTTGATGTCCATGATTTTCTTTTCTAGTCTCATTTTCAAGTTGCATCCATTCTTAGATACGAATTTAGGTGCCCCCCACTGTCTTATATACACTGTCATCAGTTTTCGTTATATTCCAGTTATTTTCTATTATTTTCTTAATATCTCTGACTTGGGGGGGGGCATATTGCAAAATACATGCCCTAGTAAACTCATTAATACCCATATCTTTATTTGTCACATTTACCCCTTGAATGTGATTTGTCCCTGTTCCTAATATGGGTTTATATTTATTCCCCCATTCTTTTGTCACATACTCTTTTATATCTGATATCATCCCCATGGGATAACCCCTTGTCTTGAACATATTCCCTACGATATCCATTTCTTGTACCATGTCAGAAAATTCAGATGTCATTCTAGCTGCCCTTATAATACACTGACCTTTAATTATACTCCTTTTCTGACAACTAGGATGGCAGCTAGAATATTCCAAATATGCGTTACTAAAGGTGTCCTTTCTGTATATATTAGATTTAAATCTGCCATTCTCTACTGTGATACGAGTGTCCAAATAAGATATGGACCTCTGGTCCACACTGAATGTGAATTTTAAATAATCACACCTAGTATTTAAATACATTTTAAACTCATTAAGGCTACTCTCATCACCCTTCCATATTAAAAACACATCATCCAAAAATCTTAGATAACACAGTATATTGTCATTCCATTCAGATTGCAGTATATATTCTGTTTCCCAATCTAATAAAAACAGATTAGCAAAAATGGAGGCACATGCTGCCCCCATAGCTACCCCTTTACATTGCCTATAGTACTCTCCTTCAAATAGGATATAGTTGTAAGACAGGACTACTTCCATGAATTCCATAATCAAGCATATTTCATCCCAGTTTAAACCACTGAATTTTTCTATACTGTGATTGAATCTAATTAACTCTTCGTCCTGGGGTATGCATGAAAAAAGATCTACTATATCTACTGTTACCAGAAACATATCATTTGTAACTAATGTTGGAACCACCTTCCTAAGAAGTCCCAAGAGTCCTTAACTATGTGCTTAATTTTACTATAAGTGGGTTTCAACCAGCTATCTATCACTTTACCAAAAGAAAACGTTTTTGATCTGTTACCAGAAATAATGGGCCGGAAGGGGAATTGTTTTTAATATAGTTACAAGTGTGGGAAGTTTGAATGAATATAAATTGTTGTTTTTTTCTACACAAAAAAGGCAATTGACAAGGAAATGAAGCACTGAGCACTTTAAATTTTCATTATAATTTAATTGATTTTATATAATTGATGAAATTGATTGATCTATGCTTGTATTTAAGTGGGTAGTGGCAAGGAAGATTAGTTCTGAGGAAGTCTACATAGAGTAGATGAAAGCGCTTAACTCTCGTGTATACTATGGACTATAGCTTTTTTAATTCTCAATAAACGCATTCTGTTTAAGAAGTTGGTGTTCAGTGCTGCTATATTAGACTGAGAGCGGATTTTGGTGCCATTTGTTATACTGTCGACCGTTCCAGGTACTATTCATTTTTCCAAGTTGGGGGAGGAGATGGATTCCTTGGAAGAATTGCCCTCCATTTTTTTGCCTAGGAGAGACGACATACACAAATTGCAGTCCGAAATGGCAGTAATCAAGGGAGAACTCACCCGGTTGATTGAACTCATCAGTCAACCTGATTTGAATGACTCTAATGGTTTGAACGAACGGAAAGTGACATCACCACGTATGCCATGTGGATGTGGAGTAATGGATTCTCTACCTACCTGCCCGGGCGAAGGCGTGGGACGGACAGAACGAGCTTCTTATGGATCCAACAAATCTAACCATGAAGGGGCAGAACACCTCTTCAATGGCATTGGAAGTGGATCGGAGCTAGACTACAACATATCGGGCGCAAAACCTAAACGAGTGGCGCCCAAAAGAACGTATGCTATGGCAGGACAGCCTACGCATAGAGGTACTGTACAAAACCCTGTTATACAGAACAATAATAGTAATCAGAAACGCTATGATTTTAGTAGTTTTTTAGTGTCCAATTTTGACTTTAATGGGAAAATTAAGAATGTTAGTCCGAGGAAAGACGTTGGTAACAACTCACAGGAGAACAGAACGTTGAAAGAGTACATTCACGAGTTTGGAAAGAAACTCAAATACTCAAAAGCATTCAATTGGACAATATGTACTTAAAAAAGTGTTTGGACACTAATATAGTACCCATGGGACTCAGATTTTTTAAATATCCCATGGGAATTGTAATGGATGAAGGGAATATAAATGAATGTACAAAATTCAACAATTTTGGTTTTACCTTCATGAAATTTATTATTTCTTGTAATGATAAGAAAATATGTGGATTAATGTCTGAACTTGAAAAGTTAGATTACATTATTACCAATGATCTTTTATTTGAGGAATGTGAAATGTCCTTTAATGCACAATACACCTGGGTTGAAAATCAAATTAACAAACAATATGATAGGAAATGTAAGAAAATGAGAAGGGATATGCAACAGTAGGAGAGAGGTGAGGCATATAGATGGGGAACATATAAGAATGAACCCAACAGGAATGACAATGGTGATGATGATCAGGAATTTAATTATAATAGGTACAGTAAAGGAAGAAAAGGAAGGTATGAGTATGCTTCTGATTTTTTATGGGGCAACAAAAACTGGCAGGCCCAAAACTGGGGGCAGTTCAGAGGTCAGGGCAAGTGGCAAGGAAATCATTGGGAAAAGACACCGGACTACAGGAGAAGAAACAATTAGGGGTTAAGGTAGGAATAATAAAATATAATGACATACATTACAATTTAGGAGATTTTAGTATATTTAATTACACACAAACTGAATTGAATGATGATTATTTTAAACTATTATCCAAAGGAATGAAGTACATTCCCAATGATAACATTAATATAGTGGATTATATAGTTGATTTTAAAAAGTATTTAAGAAAACCTAATTTAGCCTTGTATTTTGAAGGAAAAAACACTATTCAATTGAATAAATTTAAGAAGAAATGCACTTTTACACCCCCAATGAATCATACGTTGGCTACATTTGAGAAGGTTGTTACAGACGAGATATATGAATATGAGAATAAAAGGAAAAAACTTTTTAAAAACAAGTTTAATTTACAATTTAGTGAATTTAAACTTTTAAAACAAATTCAGGCCAACAAAATATAAGAATCATGAAACCTGATAAAGGTGGGAGGGGGGGGTGATTTACGACACTGTTGAATATTTAAATAAAATTAATAGCATTTTGTTAAACTCAGGAAATTATGAGGTGTCATCCATTAATGAAGTAAATATAGGGTACCATAAAATTGATTTATTTTTAGAAGAATTATTGTTAGATGAAAGGATTGACTCAGATATGTATAATTTTTGGAAGGATGAACATCCCATTATTAGTACTATAGTGGGTATACCTAAAGTGCATAAGGATATAAATGATCCCCCCTTCCGGCCCATTATTTCTGGTAACAGATCAAAAACTTTTTCTTTTGGTAAAGTGATAGATAGCTGGTTGAAACCCACTTATAGTAAAATTAAGCACATAGTTAAGGACTCTTGGGACTTCTTAGGAAGGTTGGTTCCAACATTAGTTACAAACGATATGTTTCTGGTAACAGTAGATATAGTAGATCTTTTTTCATGCATACCCCAGGACGAAGGGTTAATTAGATTCAATCACAGTATAGAAAAATTCAGTGGTTTAAACTGGGATGAAATATGCTTGATTATGGAATTCATGGAAGTAGTCCTGTCTTACAACTACATCCTATTTGAAGGAGAGTACTATAGGCAATGTAAAGGGGTAGCTATGGGGGCAGCATGTGCCCCCATTTTTGCTAATCTGTTTTTATTAGATTGGGAAACAGAATATATACTGCAATCTGAATGGAATGACAATATACTGTGTTATCTAAGATTTTTGGATGATGTGTTTTTAATATGGAAGGGTGATGAGAGTAGCCTTAATGAGTTTAAAATGTATTTAAATACTAGGTGTGATTATTTAAAATTCACATTCAGTGTGTACCAGAGGTCCATATCTTATTTGGACACTCGTATCACAGTAGAGAATGGCAGATTTAAATCTAATATATACAGAAAGGACACCTTTAGTAACGCATATTTGGAATATTCTAGCTGCCATCCTAGTTGTCAGAAAAGGAGTATAATTAAAGGTCAGTGTATAAGGGCAGCTAGAATGACATCTGAATTTTCTGACATGGTACAAGAAATGGATATCATAGGGAATATGTTCAAGACAAGGGGTTATCCCATGGGGATGATATCAGATATAAAAGAGTATGTGACAAAAGAATGGGGGAATAAATATAAACCCATATTAGGAACAGGGACAAATCACATTCAAGGGGTAAATGTGACAAATAAAGATATGGGTATTAATGAGTTTACTAGGGCATGTATTTTGCAATATGCCCCCCAAGTCGGAGATATTAAGAAAATAATAGAAAATAACTGGAATATACTGAAAACTGATGACAGTGTATATAAGACAGTGGGGGGGCACCTAAATTCGTATCTAAGAATGGATGCAACTTGAAAATGAGACTAGAAAAGAAAATCATGGACATCAACCTTGGACATAAATCCATAGGTACCACAAAATGTGGGAGTTGTAATCAATGTGGGTTAATTATTAGGGTACCTTATTTAATTTTGGATGACAAAAATAGAACAGAGGTTAGATTTCGAAAAGGTAATTGTAGAACCTCCCACTTAGTTTATCTGGCAAAGTGTACTAAATGCCCCTGTTTTTATGTGGGGAAGACGGAGAGATGTCTTAGAAATAGAATTTATGACCATTGTTACAAAATAAGAAAACAGGATACTAACAATGCCTTATGGAGACATCTTAGTGGTAATAAACACTGTGATTCCTTTAATTTTGGCATTTTAGAATGTATAAAATTAAATCCAAGAGGGGGAAGTATGAAGTACAAACTTGGAGAAAAGGAAACTAGGTGGCAAATTAAACTCAATGCCTCTGTTCATCCTGGATTTAATGAAACTATCTCCATTAAACCTATTTTGGAAAATAGAGGGTAGTAGAGATAGCCAGAGATTATAGGTTTAGTTAAAATAAGGATGATTTTTACTGTGGCACACATGTCATTATTACACATTTTTCACTGTTATACATATTTTTATGTTGTAAGCAATTGTTTTTAATTTGGTTACAAGTGTGGGAAGTTTGAATGAATATAAATTGTTGTTTTTTTCTACACAAAAAAGGCAATTGACAAGGAAATGAAGCACTGAGCACTTTAAATTTTCATTATAATTCATTATATTTTAATTGATTTTATATAATTGATGAAATTGATTGATCTATGCTTGTATTTAAGTGGGTAGTGGCAAGGAAGATTAGTTCTGAGGTAGTCTACATAGAGTAGATGAAAGCGCTTAACTCTCGTGTATGCTATGGACTATAGCTTTTTTAATTCTCAATAAATGCATTCTGTTTAAGAAGTTGGTGTTCAGTGCTGCTATATTAGACTGAGAGCGGATTTTGGTGCCATTTGTTATATGATAATATGACACTCCCAAGGTTCGACATGTTTATCAACTGAGATCATGTGGTCCTTCCCAAGATCTCCTTGTTTTATTAATTGGGGTTTAGATGATAGGCACATTCTTCCTCAAGTAATAAATACTATTTATTACTTTATGTTTTATCAGAAATATTTATTTATGTATTTGTGTTTTTGTTTGTTTAACAGGGTGGAATCCTGACCCACATGGATCTTTGCAGATTCACCCTCGGAGCACTGTGTTCTTAAGTGAGTTGCTCAGAGTCACAAAGTAGTCAGATGGAAGCTGGAGGAATCAGATCTTAGATTACAGGATGATGGTCAGTAATAGCTCATAGCTTCGTCAGTGCTGACTGCCATATTTCTGTATTCACTGACACCATTCATTCTGATTTTGTGCATTGTCTTCATCTTTTGGTATCTGAGAAGTGTACACTTTCATGCTGCCTCATCTCTTGTCAGTGCAAAAAATTGTCCCACTATGTGGCCAAGAAGTGTGTAGTTTCATGCAGTCTAATATCTGACAGTTCAGGAGACTGTGGGCGGTGCAGTGCTGCAGTGGTTAATGTTGTCGCCTCACCGCAAGAGGTTCTCCAGTTCGATTCTTGGCTGGGGTGCCTTCTGTGCGGGGTCTGCATGTCCTCCCTGCATTTGCATGGGTTTCCTACAGGTACTCCGGTTTCCTCCCACATTTCAAAGACGTGTCTGGAATGTTTCTCCTCAGGTCTCCGCTGAAAATAGGTTCTGTCCTAGTTGGACTTTCCCGGTCAACAAATGTTAAATAGAATAATAAAATAATCCCAGTGCAAGCCAAGGAAGTTGCCCTTATTGGAATGACACCTAGCTCCATTTCATGCCAGGGCTCATGATTTAGATTTTTTGTTCATTTTTGGTGTCTTCTTTTGGGAATGTTAGGGACAACTGAAGCCACCAAAAAGCTTTCCACATAAAGTTCTTCATCTGGCTTGCAGGCTGTTTTGACTTACTACAAACATCACTGTGATTTGCATCTCTATTCCATAGTCATGTCTTCCTTTCATGACCTTGTATAGGGCAAGACTGCAGCCCAGCATTGGCAGATCATGAAGCTCCTTAGAGGTTCTTCATCTTTGTCCATCTTTGAGGATCCCTTCTCTTCATGCAGACTTGAATTTCATTATTCACAGGCTTGTTCTGCCTTTTGTCACTGCTGATTTTGGAAGATTCTTTTTTTGTTGGCCTATCCCTTTCTCCACCCCTGTGCTTACAGGATCTCAGATAGGATGTTCCTTGGGAACAGTGCATGTTTTTTTTTCCAAAATGGTATCAGAATTGTCCTTAAACCAGTCCATCCACTCTTTTAGTTTCAATGTGTAAAAGCAAGTAGGATGGTGGTCTTCAAACAATGGATCTGCACAGCCAGCTCAGATTTTACCTGAAAAATAACATATGCATTTAGGAAATTTAACTGCTGTTCATATGTTTTACTCCTGTGGGTGAAAGTTGCTAAGCACAACTTACTAAGGCCTGTCAAACTGGATTGACATCTTAATTGTGTTTTTTCTTAATTATTTTTCTGTCTCTCATGTCTGTTGACCATGTAGTCACTTGCTGTGACCTTGTATATTCATTCCTCTCCACCACTGCATGAGCTAATCACAGCACAGGTATCATCCAGGCAGCCATTAAGAGTTTTATTTTTAATTTTTTTCTACTCTAACTCACTTCCTTACTGTTGACATGCACACTTCCAAGCATAAAGGTATACTATGCCTTCGTTATGAGCTTGCATATTCCTGTGCATGTTCTATGAAGGCTATTGCATGGCTGTGGCTTGGCAGAGTCAAGTGCACCTTTCTGTCCTGTGTAGTGCTTGCAATGCACATATCTCCCTAGTAGGTGCTGACATTGCAACAGGTCAGACTGCCTTCTAACTGCAAGGATGTATGAACTGGTGTTGACTGCTGACTTTCTGTCTCCCTCATTGGGTCCTCCAATGCTCATGTTACTAGTTAGTCCTGGATTGTCTGGATTAACTTCAACATTTTATCTCTCTGGTCCACTGACATTGCTAGATGCATTGTGTTTTGCCACTAGGTGACTTGATGCATTTTGGAAAAACACCTTTGTTAGAGGCCACTCTGCATAGACCATAGCTATTTCAGGTGCTTGCTTTGTGAATGTCTCTGTTGTGGACATTTTTTATTGCAGCCACTTGGTTGGCAGTTTACACTTTGGGTTTCTTTTGGCACCTCTTGTTAATGGACTCAGCCAGATGACATTTTCCTTCTGGCCTTCTCTGACCACCCCAGATGTTTAGTTATACTGCTTGGGATTCTTAACAAAAATTACTGACTGTAGAGATTTCCAGTGAAAAATTCACAATATTAATACAGCAAATGACAGAAAATTTTGAAAGCTTCTAGTACTTCATCATATTGCAACCTGAAGTGAAGTTAAACTCTCCTGCATTAAAACTGCAGTACTATATACTAGTAACTTATTTAATTAATGATTCAGGTGATACAGTGGCCAAAGAAAAAGACAAGTATAGCATTAAATACAATGAAATGCTTGTAATCAGCATTATCTTAAATAGCTGTTTCCTACAGTAATGTTTATGTTGCATCATTTCAATGTAAATTACTGCTGTATTTCCTTCTAATACACAATGTAGTAGCAGTAAAAATTGTAATACATCAGTAATGTAGAAATTACTACTACATTAGATGTTCTTCGTTAGATCACTGTTGCAGTAGCCTAAGCTATATGGAATGTATCTTGCCAAGAATCGGATGTCTGTCCAGTATTCAAAAGCTTTTGCTGTATCTATATGTCTGTTGGAGCATGAGGATGTGCTGGTGTAAAAGCAGATGTACGGGCACCAAAGTTCAGAACTTTTCTGCCATTAAAGATACCCATTAGACTCTGGTCTTAGTTATGCCTGCAGGGGTTCAGCAGTTGGCCTCTTCAGTCTTTTGGGCAGATTAGTATCCATTTGGGCACTTTTCTTCCATTTTTCTGAAGAAGTTTTCTTTGTTTTTGCTTATGTGTTGGAGAAAGGGAAAGTATCTGTGCTGATGGCAGATTCCATATAATTCCCATAGTACTCATTTATTTTGCTTAAGGTAGTCACGTGATGCCTACTTGTTTAGTATTTGTTTATCACGTACTCATAAAATGATCAAAAGTTGTCTTTGCTTCCTCTTTGCTTGTTCAGAGAACCAGCGAAGTAAAGCTCTTGTGAAACAAATGATGGACTCTGTTGTGCTGATACCACAGATGTTCCTCATCCAGCCCCAAAAAAAAAAAATGGTAAAATAGGCCCCTGAAAAAGCCGGTTGCTGAACCCTTTCTTCCCATGCCCTTGATGGATGACTACACTGTGGCCATGTTGGAGCTCTCAGACCTTTCATCTTCTTCTTCTGGCCCTGTAGTTTGTGTTCCCTGGGATGCCGCTAATGGTAGAGAGCCTAGTGCATCTTCCAGTGCTTAGACGTATGCTTTCATCTGAGAAGGAAAAGCTTGGATTTATGATCCCTAATAGGCTAGATGGAATCCTTCAGGTATTTATCAGGGAAGAGTTACTGGGCACCTTAGTTGTAGTCCAGATGTCACTCTACTTGGAATTTGTCTTTAGCTACTCCTAAAAAAGAATAAGAAAACTAAACATGTTTCCACTGCTAGAGCTGCTACTTCTAGAAAGTCTAGGATGGAATGGTCTTCCATTGCTGTTTCCAAGGGTCTTTTTAAGGCTTTTCTATCATTACAGTCTGCTTCTTCCCAGTCCAAAAGGAGGAGGTTGCCTTCTCCTCCATATAGCGATTGCCAGTCTGACATAGGGGAGAGTGAGCTAGATTATATCTCTCCGGTTTTATCCTGCTGACATCAAGCCTCTTGCAGACGTGAGGAGCTAGGTAACACTGACACCCACTGCATGTCCTACCATGGGCTATCATTGACGTATGCAAAGGGTGGGGAATTTAACAAAAGAAGTCCTCCCCAAACAGCAGTATGAGGCATCAACAGTGCCTCAATCACTTTGATGTCTCTGAACATGGGCCAGAGAAAGTGCAGGGGTGAAAGGTTGTTTGAAAGTCTTGGAGGATAAGCAGAGGCTCTGGAGGAGAGGAAAAAAAAACACTCCCTTCAGAGATTCATTTTGACCTAAAGGAGGCCAAAACTTCCACAAAACTGTCTATTTGTTCAGTATAGCACTTATAATCAGTAACAAAATAGGTGCTCTTGATTAAGCAAATTATTTTAATGAGCTTACTGTGTTATTTGACCTGTGATGGAGACTTCTGGAGTGGATGCCTATTATCCTCCCACCTTCCCATTATATTTTCTTTTAACAGCTGAGCTTGGAGTGTCCAAGTGAGTCAAGTTCCTGTTTTTATATCCTTCAATATTTTTGTTTTAGTTTCCCATCATATTAGTTTTTGCTTATTTGATGGGGATCAAGTGGCACAGGGAATTAACACACTTGCCCTGTGTACGATATCTTGGATGCTCCGGCAAGCTATGTGGATATATCTGAACATGAGAATTAAAGAGAAAAGAATAGCCGAGCTTTGGATTGCACAAAAATAAGTCCCAGCATTTGCTGACTGCAGGTGTTTTCCTCACACATTACCATATTAAGTGAGAACATATTTGTTGTTACATACATTAGGCATGTTTGCTTTTAACAGAATCTTGAAAAAATAACTTAGAGGAGGAACTTGGTGCATACATTTACAGAAGCCTGAAATTGGATGAATCTTTATTTTAGAGCAGTGTATTTTCAAAGGAGTATATAATGACATACCTTTGACACCATGGGTAAATATTTAAATATGAAATGAGTATAATGTTTTTTGGAAGGAAAATTTTCTTCATAAATTGCACATTTCTGAGTACTGTGTGAAGAGGGAGGTTATGATTAATTGTTTGATGAATAAATGATTTTAATGAAATGCATATCTTAAGTTTTTTTAAATTAATGATGAAAATAGTCTTACAAATATTGGTAAACAAGAGAAAATAATACTTTCATTATTGTTACTACTTCAAGGTTTGTGGAGACCAAGGCATTGGGACCGTGTTTTGTATTCATGAAAGTCTAAATGAGAAAATGTGAAAATACTGTGTTCATTTTGAGTTGTTTGTATTTTGAGGTTCTTAATTATGTTGCATAACTGATTTTTTTTTCAAAAGAAAAACTGTTTCCATCTTCATCTATTTTGCAGGTGTATTTTTACACATTTTAGCTGACACCCTTGGAAGTGTTGGTGTGATTATATCTGCTATTCTGATGCAACAATATGGACTTATGGTAGCAGACCCCATTTGTTCAATGTTGATAGCACTACTTATAGGAGTGAGGTAAGTGCCAGGAATGGTTAATTGCTGACTGTGGTCAAATATTTTTCTTGCTTTGATTGAGTTCATTGGCATGTCTTTGCAGTACAGAGTGGGACAATTAACTTTATATGCAACAAAAGTTTAACTGTGTTTATTACCTTAAGATCAACTGTACATTGTACCCTTGTAGTAGCTCACTTGCAGAGGTCAGTGTTTTAGCCTTGCTTATTTGCTTCTGGGGTTGTGACCCTGTCTTGGTGGATGGGGTTTGATTGCCCATTTGAATCCTTAGAGATATGTTGCCTGGAAATTTGTGCTTCTGATAAGGCTACCATTAGCAAATTGATATGAGATAAGGTGCCTGATTAACAGTAATCTAAAATGTGACTCCATGTTGATTTAGTTAATGACTCTGCATTTGTCTCTGCTTTAAGTCACATACATTCAGAGTGGGTAGTGGACTGTGTTGTGGATCTGTCTTATCTATCTTCCTTTTGTGACTTGTATGGACAGGATATCAAGGCACAGCTAACTTCTGGAAAGTTTCCATTTTGGGGATGTGACTGTTGCCTCTCTATTATTTGTATATGAGGTTGCCCTCCTGCCTTCGTGTGACTGTTGTCTCCAGAGTTCACTTGAGTGGTTCACTGTTGTAAGTGAAGTGACTGAGTTCAGAATTGGCACTTCCAAATCAGAGGTCATATTTCTTTCTCAGAAGAGTGAATTGCTGTTTGCAGTCTGTGTGTGTGTGTGTGTGTGTGTGTGTCTGCGTGTGTGTATGTATACATATATACATACATGCCGGGAGGGAGGGGACGATACCTTGAAGTATCAGCTGGTGGTATGGAGTCTTGTTCTTGAATACAGGTAAAGGAGGTTGAGAGACTGACTTGCAAATTGATATAGAAGCATTAATATTATAGATACTGAACTGGTCTATGATGCTGAAAGTAACACATGAGTCATGGGCAAAAGTTTTCCATTAAATTTTTGTTATCATCCTCACCTATGGTTTCATAGTATGGGTAATTACCAAGAGAGTGAGATTGTAGATACATATGGCAAAAATGAGATTTCTTTACAAGCTGACTAGATTAACATTTTTTGAAAGATTGAGTAGCTTACCACTTTGTGAGGATCTGCTAGTAAGATGGTTTATGTACTAGTGATGATGCTCCCTGGCAGCCTGCCATAGGAGGTAAACGAGGCACAGCCTGCTGAAGGAGGCCCTAGGGCAGCCCCCATACATGCTGAAGGGATTATATATCTTGCTTTGTTTTGGGATCACACAAGATAAGTTGAAGATTGTTGTTTGGAGTGGAGAATTTTTTTTTTTTGGTCTTGCTCATGTTGCTTCCACAGTAACCTTTACATGGACAAGAAGTTTAGAAAATGGCTGGCAAGATGGATGTTCGTTTCTAACTGAACCATTTCACTGTAAGAATTCTGATGCTAAAATCAAAATGGGCACAGATGTGTGGACAAGGAAGTCTATGGTACCCCCTCATCAAGAATAACTTTCTATTGTGAAGAACTGATACCTGTTGTAGACAGGACAGGATTCACCCCATGATTCAAAACAACCTGTGTTGATCTAATGAATAAGGAAGCAAACTAGTTGGTGGAGATTAAAAAGTGGAGTCCCATACTTATCCTTTCCCCAACCCTGTGGTCTTGAGAATGAGGAAGTGTAAGTGACTGACTGAGAAAAGATGCCTAGGGAGGAGAATACTGATAACAGAAGTGCAGCTGGGATCAAACCAACAGGTGGAGGCAGATGGGGATTTTTTGGCCATTTATGAGGTGCAGTGGTCCATAAGCATTTATGATGGTGGGTATGACCCTGCTGGCCACACTTCTTTCTACAAAGTATAGACCTAATGGAAATAATGTTTCTCTCCTTATTTGCTCTTGAGATTGTTGAAACAGGATTCCACTTTTTGAGTTGTCCTGATTCACTGAATAGGAATTTCTGCATAATGTTCCACAGAACATACATGTGGAGTGTTTCTCCCCGGGCTTAGCTGAAAATGGGCTCTTTCCCACTTGTACTTTCCCAGTAAACAAATGTTCTTCTTCTTTCGGCTTTTCCCAGTTAGGGGTCGCCACAGCGGATCATCTGTAAGTAAATAAAAAAAATGTTGTGCAATGTTGTTAAAGAGGATGTTAGAGCAGCATACATATAACAAAGTCTGAGGGAAACGTGCAGATGAGATTCAAAATGAAGCCATAATGTTTCTGTCCTTATCTGCTGTTGAGGTTGTTGAAATAGGATTCCATTGTTCTGAATTGTCCTGTTTATTCATTGAATAGGAATTTGTGCATAATGTTTCACAGAAATGACATCATTTTGCATTAGTGTCTTGGCCTGAACGCAGAACCTTTGGCTAATTCTGGAGTTTTATAAAACTTCAACCACTGTTCAGGCATCACATTTTTGTTTTAGCCCCTCAAAGCTGGTTTCAATTTTTAAACAGCTGTTTTATTGCTTATCTTGCATTTTTTTAAGTGAGTACTTTTCCAAAAGGTCTGTTTTTGCCGTACTTGCTGATTATTTTGTTGGTTCTCTGGTTGCTTATGTATTAATATAAGAGGGAAGTGACTGCATATTGATTTTTTTTAATGTAAGCACTTTTGTCTGTGGAAGCATTTTTTTATGGATGTTGGTTTCTGGAAATGTGTCTAAATCACTACAGTCTGAAATAATTTACTAGCAAATTACAGGTTGTATCTTTATTTTGTGAGTATTAGATCCAAAAGGAAAGCTTTCTGCAGATATATGAATACTGAGTGTGGTTTCTACAGCTGGCTAATGCATTGTGCCAGGAACTTTGTTTGAAAGTTTCTGGGCTAACATCATAATTTTTATTATCGATATGTAAAAACTGTGCCCTGAAACACACAACAGAAATTTTATGAAGGAAATAATGCTTGCTTGCTTAGTATGCCAGAGCTGGAAAGAGAATTAGTGGAGATGGAAACCGTACAACATTGTGCTGTCTTGACAGGCAATTGTATCTCCAGTGGGAATAAGTAGACATAATAAAACTGCTTGGCTAACAGAAGGCATTAAAAAGAAGTGAAAAAACAGAGTATAATGAAGAACACAACTGTAATAATGATTTTATGTATGAACCCCCCCCCCCCCACACACACACACACACACACACTGGGTAAATCATTGCCTTCTGAGAGAGGGGGAGATAAGAGACAGAGACAGACATTTTAGGAAAGGGAAAGGTGACAATACTGAATCATAATTTTGCCACTTACACCTTTAAAGAAGTGCAGTGTAGTTAAAACTTTAAACACATGATGCAGTGTTAGTAAAATATTAATTGCTGCAGTTATAAACCTTAATTGTGACAATTTATCACTTTCTGCAGCAACAGTTGAGCAAATATATAATAATAATAGTGTATGTTTTCATGTAGTTCCTATTAGTTTAACTCTTAGTATGTTTGTAAGTGTCTCTACTGTAAAAGTCTTTGAAGAAATAGTAGTAGAAAAATGTTCAGGTATATTGTAGAAAGCAGCTTTTTATTGGTATAAGAAATTCTTTTTCTTAGTATACCTTGCCATTTCTGTTGATAACACAAGACTTATCAAAGGCAAAGCATTTTCTCCTTTGTTTGTGGCAGTGAGAGCTATAGTAATGTGTTGCTGTTGCTGGGCGCACCTACCTAAAGATCAGTTGTACTTGGAAAAGTGTTATATACTATAATGAGTGCAAAGGTGAACATGTAGAAGTATCACTGTGTCTTGTCAACTTGATACTAGTCAAAGCTTCACCTGAATGAAACAAAACAGCCAACTAACAAAAACAAGCATTTTTTTTGGAAGGGGGCAACCCTTACCCCATCGTGGCCACGTGCAGAAAAAATGACAAGTTCAAGCACTGTGAATCACTGCTGATGCACAGGTAGAAAGTGCCAGCAGTGATTCTCAGAGGAGAAATTGTGATTGGCAAGTTCCATAATAGAGAAATGTATTTGATGTGTTGAAACCTCATCTATTTTAGACTCAATCAAGAGTAGAGAAAATGCATGTAGGGCCTGCTTATACCTCAGGTACAATTCCTTCCTCTGTGTGAACTTGATTACTCCTGATGCTTCCTGATTGTTGTGCAGAAAGTGAACTTCCTTGGCCATATTTCATCAGATATAGCAAAGTTAGCATTCAAGTAGATATCCTGTCATCTGGCTAAGATTTTGGCTGATGTTAGTAGCTTCACATATAAATGCTGTTTCCAGGAATAAACTAGGATTTAGCATTGCAGTCCATAATGTATCAAGTTTTGTTTGCATATATTATGCTATTTATGCCTATCACTACAAAAGATGAAGTAGGTGGGATGGTAGGGAGTGACTTCCCCAGGTTTATGTAGCACACTTGGGTAACAAAACTGGGTGAGGTCTTAACTGCAGTAAAAACTGGATAACCTGCAGATGGGTGGTCATCTTAAAATTCTGTAAAGAAAGTTGGTTTAGGACATCTTGTCACTAAATCAAAATTGAGAATGCCATTTTAAATGAAACAAACTCTTAAGGCATTCGAACTGTGAAATAAATCATGTTTTTTTCTTAGAAATCAAATCCCCTCCCCCGTTTCCATGAAAGGTCTGTGCTGCCTGCACCCCCATCTTAACGTAATCAGCTGTGAGGTTGCTGCACTGCTGGTGAAAGGGAGATTTGCTTTGCAGCAACCTCCTCTGATTAATGTGCATTTAGATGACTCTCAGTCTCACACTCCACAGCAGCTGAGATATCATTTAAAAAAGAAAACAGTTTGATTCTGGTTCCCCAAGTCAAACTGTAAATGAAAGGAATTGCTTAGTACCAATACAGCTCAATAAGTGCTTGGGTGCTTAGTGGATTTGTCCCAAAGAAAAATGTATTATCCCTGTAGAGATCTCACAGGATTAGTGCTCTTGTTTCAGACTTGTGAGCAAGGACCTCTCTATCCTCTTGGATCTGATGTTGGTCATGGTACCTTATAGCAACCACAGTATGAGGAGGGTTTTGCGTTACTGCTATAGTCTGTGGACAGAGATGACAGATTGGTTGGAGCTCCTTCCTTAGATAATACCACTGAGTAAAGAACTGAACTGGTGTCTTGAATTTATGGAGTTGAATCCAGATGAATGTTTTCCACTATCCCATGCAGTAACCTTCCTAAGAATGGATGCTTCAGAGTCATGCTGGAGTGGTCATATAGAGGATGTATCATTTAAGACACATTATCCTGTATGCAAAATTGTGCAGATACCCCTTCCCAATCCATATGCTAGAAGTAGACTCTTGATCTTGTATATTATTTTATGTAACCTATTTATAAATTAGATATTGTTATTTTGTAAAAGAAATGTTAGCTATCCTCCTGGCATTGAAAGCATTTAGGAAGAGAGTCTGCTTCAAGGAGTACTTCAGGTGAACTGACACTTCCATTCCTTTGCTGTAGTGGCATATTTCACCACCAACAGATTACATTGCTGATTCCAAAAGGTATGTTTTAAATGTGTTCCTGATTAAGGAAAGGTAGTGAAACTTTCTTCTTCTTATCAATTTAGAACAAACAGTGCATTTTTCTGTTTCTTCTTTTTATCAGATATGTGTGTTGTAAAACAACTTCTTACTAATTCAATCTCAACAAAACTTAATATAATACAGCATCCATAGGACCAGATGACATCCCGGGCTGTGTACTACATGAACTACAATATGAACTGGCACCTCACCTAAGTGTCATGTTTAATCATAGCCTCACCTCAGGTTTCGTGCCCACTGAGTGGCGCAGAGCTACAGTTATCCCAATCCACAAGGGGGGATCCACCTTGAATCCCGGAAACTGCCGTCCCATCAGTCTGACAAGCCTTATCTGCAAGGCCATGGAACGTATTATCATGGAACTTATGAACAAAGACATTGGCAACCTTCAAACACTGGACCCCACCCAGTTTGGGTTTGTGAAGGGCCGATCTTGTCTCCTGAACCAGATTGATTTCTTTGAATCAGTCTCCAGAGCCATGGACAGGGGTAAGGTGGTCCACACAGCCTATCTAGACCTTGCCAAGACCTTTAACACCATCCCCCACTGTGGAATCATAGATAAACTTACTAAGTTGGGCATTAATCCCTATGTCACCTAATGGGTTGCTAAATGGCTTACTGATAGAACCCACACTGTAAAAGTAGCCGACTCCAAATCCAGCTCCAGACAAGTGACAAGTGGAGTACCTCAGGGTTCAGTCCTGGGGCTGCTCTTGTTTGGCATCTACTTCTCTGAAGTACAGGTCAACACTAAGGGACTCTGGCTAACAAAGTTTGCAGATGACTGCAAACTGGGAGCCATTATTGAATCCCCAAATGATGTGGATACTCTACAAAAGGACCTTACAGAAACAGATGCTTGGTGCCAGAGCCATGGGCTCAAGCTCAATGCCAAGAAATGTATTGATGTTCTTCGTTTTCCATTGCTGCAGTCCTTACTATTGGGTATAGTCCGCATCCAGTCGGCCCGAATACCAGAGTATAAGGCAGGGTACTAATGCGCATGACCGGCGCCATATCCTCAGTCTTTGGTCGATGCAGAAGCAGTTTTGCGAGTGCAGGTTGGCGTTCTGAAATATTTCAAACCGGAGTTTCAGACCGAATCAGAGTTGGAACATTTTGGTTTTCTTGCCTCAGTATTTAACCGGATGTCAGAAAAAGTGAATAACTGTATTTCTTGTGGGAAACAAATACCTCATAGGGATTACCATACATTGTGTATACCTTGTTTAGGGCCTGTGCACGGCGTTGTTGGTTGCCGCCTTGTGCTAGGTTTAACAAACGCACTATTAAGAGGAGGTTAGACTGTGCCAGATTAGTGTTTGGGAAGCAAATGCCGCCGGATGCTCCGACGCGCGCCCCAAGAGCGCAAGGACAAAAGCCTAGGGTTGATGAACCGGCAGTCCCGGACATCGGTTCTTTAGGAGGCTCAGTGGAGCCTGAGGTTTTGCCAGGAGTTTCTATGGAGTCTCAGGCAGAAACTTTACTGTTACAGGATGTACCCTCTCAGGAGGCAGGCCAGGCTGAGGGGGCTTCTCAGGTACCTATTCTTCCCTCTCTTCCCAAAGTAGTTGGAGCCTCTCCTTCTGTTGCCAAAACTTCTTTTAGAGGTAGGCCAAGTTCAGCTTCAGTAGGGCTTCTCCTAGCATTTCGGGTTCTGTACCTAAGAAACATATGCTTAAAATGGCAGAAGATTTGATTACTATGATTAGAGGTTCTATGGGCCCTCCTGATAAGAGGCCTAGGGTGGAACCAGAGTTTGACAGTTTTGAACAGGGTTCAGGGGCTTCTGAGTCTTCTGCGGAAGATTTGCAGGAGTATCCTCATTATTCTGATTCTGATGTGGATGATGCCACTCCTTCTCCTCCTGAGGATTTTTCATTTTCAGAGACTCTGCATTCCATGAGGGAGCACTTTAAATGGGAAGGCCAGGATTACTCTGATTCCAGGAAGAGGCTTAGGGAATTCTTGTTTTTACCCCAGCATAGGCCCTTAGCTATACCTCCTGTGTTACATGTGGTTAAAAATCCTGTTCCCACTGACAAAGAGGCAAGGGCGTTGGATAGGTGGGGTAAGAAAGTGTATACTTCTTCCACTCTAGCCATGAGAGCGTTGAATTGTCAGTTTCACATGCTGAAATATCAAAATTATCTCCTTTCACACTTAAATCTAAGGTGGATGCTTTGGCGGAAGGTATTGATTGTAAAGAATTGCTGGATTTAGTTTATGTGTCTGAACAAGTGGGCAAGCATTCTTTGCAATGTGGTTTTGATGCTGTGCAGGCCTCCTCGAGGGTGGCTGCCACTAGTTCTGTTCTTCGCAGGCATGCCTGGTTGAGGGATCAAAATTTGGCTGAGCATGTTAAGACAAGGATTTTGGATGCTCCTTTACAGTCTGATGTGTTGTTTGGTTCACCTGTGGAAGCAGTTTTAAAGAAAATGGAGGACAAAGCTAAGTCTATGCAAACTGTTAAAGATTTTTGCAGGTACAGCCACGTTTAGTAGAAATTGGCCTGCTAAGGGGTGAACATATCCTGCTTATGATTCCCAGTCTAGGGTAGGTCTAGACGTGGTAGGGGCAGGGCTCAAGGTTCTTTAGGCCTAGAACAGGGAGTTCACCTGCTCAGACTTCTGGTGAGGGCAGGGGTCAGTCCTTTCGTAAACAGACCCAATGACCTGCCTTTTCAGCTGCCAGTAGATTCTCGCCTGGCAGCTCCTTTGGGAGGACGACTGTCTCTTTTCAAAGAAAATTGGGATTTAATTACTCAAGACAGATGGGTGTTGGACATCATTCACCACGGTTACAGATTTTATTTCCATACAATGCCCCTTTCAAAGGCATGCCAGACGCTCCTCCTCCACAAAGAAGAGTAAGCTCGCAAGCAAGTTTCTCAGTTACTCCAAATGGGGCCATTCAGCCAGTCCCTGTATCAGAAAGGGGCCTAGGATTTTATTCTCGCATGTTCCTAGTACCAAAGAAGGGGAACACGTGGAGACCGATTTTGGATTTATCTCTCCTCAACACTTATCTGGACATTCCCAAGTTCAAGATGTTGACGTTACAACAGCTTTTACCCCTGCTGGGCAAAGATCACTGGATGGTAACTTTAGATCTCAAGGAAGCTTACCTTCATGTGCCTATCAGGCTAAGTTGCAGGAAGTATCAGATTCTCATTATCAGTTCTCTGCATTGCCCTTTGGCTTATCTAAGAGTATTCACAAAGGTTCTGGCTCCAGTGATAGCTTACTTCAGGCTACAAGGAATTCAAATCTATCCTTATTTAGACGACTGCCTGATTCTGGCTCAAGAAAAGGAAGACCTTCTACAGCATCTGGAATATGTTATAGCAGTGCTAAGATGCCTAGGGTATTCTGTGAACGAAATAAAGTCCAGTCTAGTACCCTCTCAAGACATGTGCTTTCTGGGTGTGAGACTGAATACAGCAGCCCAGATGGCCTTTTTAACCCCGGACAAACAAAAGAGTCTATCACTTTACTTCCATCAACTATCTCATCAGTCCGTGCTGACTGCAAAGACAGTCCTTCAAGCATTAGGGTTCATGGCATCTTGTATTCTGGTGCTTCCCAATGCCAAACTGCATATGAGGAAGTTACAATGGTATCTCAAAATGTATGGACACAGCACTGCCAGGATTTAGACACTGTCATTCAAATAATACCTTGCCTTCAAAGAGAATTTTGTGGTGGGCTCAGGAATGTCACCTAAACAAGGGACTCTCTGTGACCCGGCCAGAGGCGAGTCAGATTTTAACGACAGATGCCTCGGATTTTGCTTGGGGAGCTCATCTAAATGGAAAGTGGATACAAGACAAGTGGCCTGCCAGACTACAGCATCTACATATCAACATGAAGGAGATGTTAGCAGTCCAGTTCGCATTACTGGCTTTCAAGGAGTTACTTCTTCCAGGGCAGGTGTTGATTCTAACAGACAACACAACTGTCATGTGGTACATCAACAAACAAGGGGGAACACATTCTTATCCTCTATGCAGGCAAGCAATGATTTTATGGACGCTTGCACCTAACTCTTCAGGCAAGGTTTCTGCCAGGAGCACAGAACTCCTTGGCAGATGTGTTAAGCAGACAAATCATGGATCCCCACGAGTGGAAACTGGATCTTCATGTATTTCAGAAATTGACAGTGTCATGGGGAACTCCAGACATAGATCTGTTCGCTTCTCCACTAAACCACCAGCTGCCACAGTTTTGCACAAAGGGGTTTCATCACACAGCTTGGAAAGTGGATGCTCTGTCTTTCAGTTGGACAAACCTTCATGTGTATGCCTTTCCACCTCTGCCTCTTCTTCCAAAGGTACTGTTAAAGGTCAGACAGGACAGGCCAAGGATGATTTTGATAGCTCCAGATTGGCCTCGGCAACACTGGTACCCACTACTACGGAGTCTGGTAAAGAAGCCTCCATGGCCTTTACCTTTGATTCCACATCTGTTATCCCAGCAGGACGGTCATCTGCTCAATGTCAAGCTTCCCTCTCTTCATCTGACAGCCTGGCATATTCTGTGTTGAAACACAGCAGGTCTCAACTTCCTCAACAAGTTTTAAATGTGATTATGGAAGCTAGAAGACCTAGTACAAGGAAAGTGTAGCAGAGAAAATGGAAGAGATTTTTATTTTGGAGTAAAGCAAAGAATTTGGAGATTTCTGAGCCTAATTTGAGTGTGGCTCTTCAATATCTTACTGAGTTACTGGACAAGGGTCTGTCCTTCTCTTCCATTAAGATTCATGCTGCAGCAATCTCAGCTCACTATGATTGTGACCCACCATTGTTTTCGCATCCTTTGTTCAAGCAGTTTCTTAGAGGGCAAAGAATATAAGACCCCCGCAAAGCTCCTACTCCTGCTTGGGATCTCAATTTTGTGTTGGAAAAACTTACTCTACAACCTTTTGAGCGCTACTGCTGAATTGAAATATTTGTCATGGAAGACTGCTTTTTGTTGGCTATTACTTAGAAGGGTGTCTGAGTTGCAGGCCCTTATGGCAGTCGAGCCCTTTTGATTTTCCATAAGGATAGCTAATCCTTCCTTTATGCCTAAGGTGGTTTCTAGTGTGGCTTTAAACCAAACTATTCATTTGCCTACTTTTTCTGCAGACCCCCAAAATAAAGGGAAAAGATTTTGCATACTTTAGATGTACACAGGCAATTGCGTTATTACTTAAGCAGGACTAAGGATTTTAGGCAGTCTCAGCAGTTGTTTGTTTCTTTTGCTTTGAGTTCAGGGCAAGCCTGTGTCAAAACAAACTATTTCTAGGTGGATTGGCTTTTGCATTGCATTTTGTTATTCCCATCATGGCAAGGAGATTCCAGCTGGGATTAGGCCTCATTCCACTAGGGCTACTGCCACTTCAACAGCATTTCTACGGGGGGTGGCAACTAAAGATATTTTGGAAGCAGCTACTTGGAGTTCAGTGCATACTTTCTCTAAGCATTATCACCTTCCTATCTACTCTAAGTCTAGGGCTGGTTTTGCCACAGCTGTTTTGCAAGGCATGTTGTCAGCTCCTGCTTCTTTATGATTTGCCAGCCTCCCTTACCTCTGCTTTGGGATTCGACTGCAGCAATGGAAAGAAGAACATAGTACAGTTTTGTACCTACCATAAATGTAGATGTTCGAGGATTCCATTGCTGCAGTCCATTTTACCCTCCCTCCTTCACCTCTGTGTTTAGGGGTGGTTGTGTAGGTGAGTTTACATGCTTATATTTTTGTATATATTGTTCATGTTTTGGTGCAGGTATTTTGGGCCTTGTCTTTTTAGGGTCTTCTGACATCTGGGGCAAGAAAAGACTGAGGATATGGTCATGCGTGACCGACGTCAGCCTTATACTCTGGTATTCGGGCCGACTGGATGCGGACTATACCCAATAGTAAGGACTGCAGCAATGGAATCCTCGAACATCTACATTTATGGTAGGTACAAAACTGTACTTTATCCCTTTTGGGAAAAAACATGTATCCATGAATTACCATATAGGTGGCAGTACACTAAACACAGAAAGTGTGATAAGAGACTTAGGGACACAGGTGGACAGTGGTCTCACCTTCGATAACCACATCGCCACAACAGTCAGGAAATCCTTCTATGTGGCACACCTCATCACAAAGGGCTTTTCATCCAGAAAAAAGGAGGTCATTGTCCCACTGTACTCATCCCTCATTAGACCCATTATAGAATACAACGCCCCATTTGGTATGTACCTCTCAAGACATCTGCAACAACTGGAAAGGCCTCAGAAATACCTCACTAAAAGAATCACAGGCCTAAAGCAGATGCCTTACACTGACCGCCTTAAAAAACTCCAGCTATACTCTGTCACATATCGTCTACTCAGAGGCGATCTCTGCTTAACATACAAGGCCATGTCAAACCCAAAGCTGTTGGACATGCTACACTTAAAGAAATCCCAATCCCTCAGAGCTACACGCTCCAGGGATCTAAACCTTGTCATCACAATAAACAAAACATGCTGGAGGGATAGGATGTTCATCGTGTTTCACTGTTGCAGTCATAACTGTAGGGTGCTCCTGCTGGCAGGCAGCCCGAGGTCGGCCAGAATCCCAAAGTCTGGGTCCGGCGTCGGCTGTACAAGCCAGTACCCTGACGTCAGTACGCTCTGGTACATAGCCCTCAGCCGACGCCATCTTCTCCAGTCTTTCTTGCCATGTGGTGGAAAGCAGCTCGCAAGTCGTTGGGTGGCGATTTTCGAACAGCGTTTTTGGTTGTTGTCGGTCCGAAGTTCTTACTTCTCTTCTCAAAGCTAAGTACCCCGTTGGGGAATCTTTTTCTTGTTCCTCCGATGTCACTATTTCAAAGGCAAAGACAAAGACTCCTGTTAAGTCCAAAGCTCCTGCTCAAGCTACTTCTGAATCTACTCCCAGGACACAGAAGCAATTGTTAAGAATGGCTGAAGATTTGCTTACTATGATTAGGGGTTCTCACCCCCTGAGAAAAGGCCTCGACAGGATGTTCCTATGGATTCCTCTGACCAGGCTTCTATATCTTCTGTCTCTTCTTCTGATCAGGAATATTCTTTTCCTCCTTATGAGGATTCGGATGCTGAGGACTCCTTGCCCTCTGCCTCTCCGCCTGAAGATTTTTCTTTTGGGGAAACCTTACATGAGATGAGGGAACATTTTCATTTGGAAGGTCAGGATTATTCTGCTTCCAAGAAGAGGCTTAGAGAATTCCTTCTTCTTCCTCAACATAGGCCTTTGGCTATCCCTCCTGTTCTTGACATTGTGGATGATGCTTTTCGAGGCTAATTTGAATCCTGATTCCATGCCTCCTGCTCCCTCTAAGCCTGATAGGTTTTATAGGGTTCCTGAGTCTCATTTGTTCTTGTTTAAGAATCCTTCTGCAGATCCTGAAACTATATCTCAGGGTTCTAAGGCTGCTAAAGTTGCTACTTCTAAGAATCCTATTCCCTCTGAGAAGGATTCTCGTGCCTTAGACAGGTGGGGCAAAAGGTATATACTTCTGCTACCCTTTCTGTTAGGGCTTTAAATTGCCAGTTTCATATGTTTAAGTATCAGCAATTTCTTTTGTCTGTTTTAAAGCAAAAGCTTGCTTCCTTTCCTGCATGTGCAGAAGATAAGGAACTACAGGATGTATTGCATGCAACTGAACAACTGAACAAACATAGCTTGCATTGTGGTTTTGATGCTTTGGATGCTTCTTGCAGGGCCGCAACCTCTGGTACTGTTATCAGGAGACATGCTTGGCTTCGTGAGCAAAGTTTACCTGAACAGGTTAAGGCTAAATTATTAGATGCCCCTGTTCAGCATGATGTTCTTTTTGGATCTAAGGCTGAGGAGGTTATTAAAAAGATGGAAGAAAAGGCAAAATCTATGCAAACTGTGAAAGATTTCTTGCAAGTTCAGCCTCCTAGATTTTCCAGGAATTGGCCCTCCAAAAATTGGTCCTTTCCCACGTCTGACAGGCCTCAAAGGGGAAGATATAGATGCTCCAGAGGTCGTGGCCAAGCTCAGGCCTCCTACAGATCAAGACAATGGACTGCTTCTTCACCTAGAAGGGGAGAAGACAGATCCCAATCTCAAAGAAAGCAAACTCAATGACTCTCTCAGTTGGGCTACAGGACCTCTTTACCTGGATGCCTCTCTCGGAGGAAAACTTCTCTTTTTTACAGAAATTGGGCTCATATTACCCAGGACAAATGGGTATTGGACGTGATTTTAAAAGGCTACAAATTCCACTTTCATATCTTGCCAAGGGCTTTCGGTTGGCCAGATCTGCCAAAACATCAATGGTCAGAGGCCTTAAATCAAGTGGATGCTCTTCTGACCATGAGAGCCATAGAGCCTGTTCCACTCTCAGAGATGGGAAAAGGTTTTTATTCAAGACTGTTTCTGGTTCCAAGAAAACAAAGCTCATGGAGACCTATTCTGGACCTTTCTGTGTTAAACACCTTTTTGGAAATTCCAAAATTCAAGATGCTTACTCTGCAGCAGCTGATTCCCATGCTCTCTCAGGACGCCTGGATGGTGACATTGGACCTAAAGGAAGCTTATTTACACATTCCCATCAGGCAGGAACGCAGGAAATTCCTCAGGTTCAAGGCAGGTTTGAGACACTTTCAATTCTCTGTACTGCCCTTTGGTTTATCTACTGCGCCCAGAGTCTTTACCAAGTGCCTGGCACCAGTAGTGGCTTATTGCAGACTCCAGGGGATTCAGATATACCCCTATTTGGACGACTGCCTTATTCAGGCAGACAGCAAGTATCTTTTACTTCAACATCTGTATTTTGTTCAACGTCTTCTCCTCCTACTGGGATTTTCAGTGAACACAAAAAAGTCACATTTGATCCCTTCTCAACAAATGGTATTTCTGGGAGCCCTCTTAAATACAACCTTACAAAGGGCCTTCCTCACTACAGAAAAACAAATACAGCTGGCTTCACTTTTCAAGACTTTGGCAACTCTACCTCAGCTCACTACAAGGAAATTCCTGCAGGCACTGGGCTACATGGCTTCCTGCATTCTGTTG
Source organism: Protopterus annectens (assembly GCF_019279795.1). NCBI lineage: Eukaryota > Metazoa > Chordata > Ceratodontiformes > Protopteridae > Protopterus > Protopterus annectens. The sequence goes on from NC_056744.1 coordinate 983,992,081, forward strand.
ATTCCAAATGCAAGGCTTCATATGAGAAAGCTTCAATGGTATCTGAAAAGTGTATGGTCGCAGCATTACCACGATCTGGACACTCTGATTCCTCTGATCCCCTGCCTCCAGAAGGAGTTCCTTTGGTAGTCCAGGGTGTGTGCGTTCAACGAAGGAAAGCCTTTCCGTCTTCCTCAACATTCTCAAATCATAACCACGGACGCCTCGGATTATGCTTGGGGAGCACATTTTCTAGGCAATTGCCAGCAGGGAACCTGGACAAAGGATCATCTTCACTGGCACATCAA
>NC_056744.1:984721096-984821096 GCF_019279795.1 Protopterus annectens
GATTATCTGTGTCATGAAGTGTGTTCACAGATGTTTATATATATGGCTGTAGATGTAACTGTATATATATATATATATATATATATATATATATATATATATATATATGTGCAGACATCACTGACATGCATATATATATATATATATATATATATATATATATATATATATTTAGTATTAATTTTTAAGAGTTATACATATGTAGACTTGTATATGTTGATTCACAAACTACAGTACATTACAATGTACTGTACATATGTGCACAAAGTGACTGTCCCATTTGTGGTCAGTACTGTGGAATTCCTGTAGTAAAAGGTATAGTCTAAAGACCATGAAATATGTATACAGTTCAGATGGCTTAGTGGTAAGTCCAATGACTATGGTGTGCATGGTCCAGGGTTCAAGACCTGCGATGCTTTAAAAATGTTTTTTACTCCAGAATTAGGCTCATTTAAGCAGTTGTAAGCATGTTTAAAAGTGTTTGTGCAACATTAAAGCAGCAGTTAAACACGGTTAAACAAAATTTAAAAATGTATAACCTGTGCGCGCAAACACGGCCACATTTGCTAACTAATCAGGATATATACATTTTAGTGAAGTAACATCTCACTATGTGCTTACATAACATTACAATCTCTGTTGACTTTACTCTCTGGCACACATGGGTTTATATGGGTGTTTCAGATGTTTATTATACTGAAGAATACTACCTAAATATGCAAGCTGTGGTTAAGGTATACTTTTTAACATGAAAAATATCTCTGACTTTATTGGGATTTGAACCACAAATGCACAGATACTATGTGAATGCTGTAACCACTACACTACTGACATTAACATTGCTGCTACCTATTTCATATTTAGATGATTTCTATGTGTACGCTAGGCTAAGCAAAGGGTGGAGGCGACCAAACCCACTGAGCTTCACTTACTCTTGAAATCAAAACATAACAAATGAAATGAGAGACTATAAATTAAATTCCTAACTACATAAGACATAGTCCCTCACTGACACACTTTAAGAGAAACCTTGATGTGTGAATGGGTAACAGAATATACACCCCTGGGATCATGTGTCCCAGAACCATACAGCCAGGGGGAGGGGGAGCCCCTCCAGTTTTACAGCTGCAAGACCTGTTGGGGAAATTGAATGGTGTTGATTTTTCACATTAACATACCCTTTTTAGATCACTAAGTGCCCCTATCACCCTCCACCACCCCAGTCTTCAAGAGCTTCTGGCAACTCTGCTTGGAATCACTTCATTGACTATGCTTGATAGAGGCTCAATTACTTCATCAATGGTGCACAGAAAGCCAGCACACTGTAGCTATGCTTCTAAATGCCCTTGGGCAGATAGCCTACTACCTATCTGTGAACCTCTAAAGTGCAGGCCATCACAGAAATAATATATGAATAAACAGAGCTTTCAGATCACAATATACAGTGAAAAATCACCATGTAGTCAGAAAACAGTTAAGTACAGCAAGAACATACAGAACACTGATACTTCATCACTCCAAAAGCCTATCTTGGAAGCTAGACTTGTATCAATTTAAGGCTTTCTATTGCTTACCAGTAGGTTACTTACAGGAAAGATGAGAAACAAGCACAGATGGGAAACATGCATGCAACAATACAATACCGGCTTGCATGTGTCAGCCTTAGGCTTTAGAATACTGTCTAAGGTGATTGGCACCCCCATGGTGCCTTTTTTAGGCAAGTCTCACAGGTGAATCCCACATCCATACACAGCACAATAGCAAAATCAATGAGGGTTATGCTACTCAACACCAGGAGTTGTAATCACAAAATGCACGGACTTACAGCACTCCTCAGTATGGACAACATCAACATCTGTGCAGTAACTGAAACCTGTTTAAAGGTTCCTGAGAGCACACCAGCACTACCAGACTACAACCCATACCACACATGGCCACAGAACATGGACTGACACAGACATGGAGGGGGTCTATCTATATTCATCAGGGATACCTACACCTCCAGGTTAGTGGGGCAGCATGATACCTCTGAGATCATCCATGTGCAGCTAACATCAACCACAACTGCAATGCAAACTGTGGCCTGCTACAGATCACCCTCCATGACCCCGGACCACCACTCCACCTACCTGGAGACAGTGGCAAACAAGACAGTCCTACCGAACTCCCTGGTATTGGTTGATTTCAACTACCTTACCATTAACTGGGAAACTTACTCGAGTGCTCACTTCCAGGCCCAGCGCTTCCTGGAGTTTATCACTTCAAATGCCCTGTATCAGATGGTAAACTCCCTAACCAGAGGTGGACACATACTAGACGTGGTAATCACCACCATGGGTGACAGGTGCACCACAGCAGAGGTAAACTAGTCACTGGTTAGATCTGACCATGAACTATTCACTGATGATTTTCACACCCAGCCATCTCCCCCACCCAAGGTAACCACAATGAAAACCTTTCCTACAGCTAACTTCACACTACTAAGGGCAGAGGTGGGAGGTTTTACAGCCCCCATGGTAAGGGAAAATACTGCTCAAGATACAGAAAGATTTACAAGTGCACTCTATAAGCACCTACAAGGCTGTATGCATCATGCCATCACTGGTAAACCAAGACTCACTCCTCCAAGACAAGGACACCAGTCAGGTGGACCCCTGCAATAAACAGGCTATACAATAGAAGTAGAACAGTAGTCCAGAAAACCAGCAAATCACAAGAAGGGCAGACATCTGTGGCCAGTATTAGTAAGAAACTTAGGTCCCTCATGAAATCATCCAAGGCTAATTTCAACAGGAACATAGACAAGGATTCGAAAGATAACCACAAAGCCTTCTTTGGCTATATCAAGGATCTAAGTGGTAACACACACATTTGCACTGTGCTGGTGCAATATAGCACAAAATATACTGAACCTACTAATATCGCCAACATCCTTGCAGATACATTCAGTGCAAACTTCACCCCCTAAAGAGCCCACAACAATACCCATAAAGTACAATATCCCAGACATCAGAGACATACAGGTAGAAATAGCCCTCTCAAATGGCAAAACACAGCGTCAATGGAGGCAGATGGTGTCCCAGAATGTGTCTATCAAACACTACAAGATGAGCTAACCCAAACACTACAAGACGAACTAAACCCCCACTTAATTAAGCTTTTCATCCTCAGCCTCTACACAGGCTACATGCCCATACAATGGTGCATAGCAATAGTTATTCCACTCCACCAAGGTGGAAACACAACTGACCATGGTAACTACCACTCCATAAGTCTGACTTGCCTGGTCTGCATAGCTATGGAGTGCATCCTCATGGCACTCATTAACAAAGACATTGGTAACCTCCAAACACTTGACCCAACCCAGGTCAGCTTGGTTGAGTGCAGATCATGCCTACTGAACCTGTTTGATGTCTTACAGACAGTCACCAAGGTGTTAGATGGGGGAGAGGTGGTTCACACATACTACCCAGACCTCGCCAAGGCTTTTGACACCATTCCCCACTCAGGTATTATTGATAAACTTACCAATCTACATGAACCCATACATCACAGGATGGGTTGCCAACAGGCTTACACACAGAACCCACATGTAAGACTAGCAGCCTCCAGGTCCAACTCTTAACCAGTCACAACTGGTGTCCCACAGGACTCAGTGTTGGGATCCCTACTGTTTGGCATATACTTCTCAGAGGTAGAGGAAAACACAGATGGACTATGGCAGACCATGTTTGGCAATGACTGCAAACTGGGAGCCATAATTGACAGTCCAGCTGACACAGACATCCTTCAAAGGGCTTCACAGAGACCAACACAGGGTGTCAAAGTCATGGCCTCAAGCTAAGTGCCATAAACTGCATGGTCATCCAATTTGGGAAAAACTAAACACCCACATATTAACACATAAGTGGCAGCCACCTTAATACAGTCGAGGTAATAGGGGATCTGGGGACTAAGGTAGATAGTGATCTCTCCTTTAACAATCATATCTCCAAAGTAGTTAGGACATCCTTCTATGTAGGCCATCTGATTACTAAAGGGTTCGCATCTAGACATACTGAGGTTATAGTGCCCTTTACTCATCACTCATCAGTCCCATCATAGAGTATGATAACCCATTTGGGATGTACCTCAGAAGACACTTCCGGCAGCTGGAAGGTCCATGAACGTACCTCGCCAAGAGGATTACTGGCCTCAAACATATGTCCTATGCAGCCAGACTGATTTACTGCTTTACTGAGTGGCATCTCGTTTACTCAGAGATGATCTCTGCTGGCCAACAAAGCCATGTCCAACTCCGGCTTAATGGAAATGCTCCACCTATGGGAATTCATGTCACAGTGAGCCACACGCTGTAGTGAGCTAAACCTTGCCACAATAACTAGAACATGCTGGAGGGACAGATTCCTGTCACAGAAACTTCACATGCTTTGGAACAACATCCCTAATTACATTATACAGAGCCCCTCACTAACACTCTTCAAGAGACACCTTGAAGAGTGGATGGGGAACAGTAGATACACCCTAGGGATTCCGCCATTGGCTCTGCTCCACAGAGGGACAGTTAATTAATCAATGGGGTGGCAAAAGCTGACATATTTTGGCTAGGCTTATGAATGACCTTGGGCAGTTAGCCAAGTACCTACCTATGAAACTATACATACAGTATCAGCACATGCTGATAGCTTAATTTACTGTTCAGGTGTTGACTTACCTTGTGCCAATAGCAGTTGTGTGTGCAATACTTGAGGGCTACCTATGTTGGATGCACACAGTAGACTGCCTATACATGGCAATTTACAGGTAGTCTTGTGTGTGTGCAGGTGGAGAAAGGTGTCAGTCCCTAGGTGCCTACACTGTCAGTGTGTGTGCTATACGTTCCCTCCTTGCCAAAGCATGGGCATACTGGGCACGCCTTCGTCTGCCTACTGGGGCTGGCTCAGGGTGTTCATGGTCTGAGTACCTCTGTGCCTGTGTGGCCCTTGGCAATGGTGGTGGGCTGTGAGGACCTTCACCATTCTGTCCCTGCTGCAGCTGTTTCTGCAGGATCATATTGTGTAGCATGGCACATGCTATGAAGATGTGGGCACACACGCCTGGAGAATACTGCAAGGCTCCACCAGATATGTCCAAGCAATGGAACTGTGATTTAAGCATCCCAAACACATGCTCTATGATGATTCTGGTTTGTGCGTGTACCTCAGTATGGCGTTCTTGCATGGGTGTGTGTGCATTTCTGATGGGAGTCATCATCCATGGTTCCAGTGCATAGCCAGCATCCCCCACCAGGTGGCCATTTGGGATGTCCCCCCTGGAAATACCTGATACAGCTGTGAGGCATGCCAGATGTGGGAGTCGTGACAGCTTCCAGGGCTGCCAGCGCACACATCCATGATAATGCCCTGGGCATTGCACACAACCTGGCAGTTGATGGAGGGGTATCCTTTGCGGTTAATGTAGCATCTACCCTGCTCATCGGGTGGTGACTTGATATGTATGTGCGTGCAGTCTATTGCACCCAGTACCTCCGGGTGTTCTGCCACATGGTGGAAGAGACGCATATTGCTGGCCATCTCCTCCTGCATTTGGGGGAAGTATATGTGCTCATTGGCATGTGGTAACATGGCATCCAGGAACTGGTGAAGTACCCTGGATGCTGATGTCTGTGAGATCCCCATGATATCCCCAGTTGGCCTTTGAAAGGTACTTGTGGCTAGTATTCTTAGGCTTACACATACCTTCGTATCCAGTGGGATGGGTTCCCCTCTGTTTGTTCTGGTTCTGAGGCATGGCCAGCACAGCTCCACAAGTTGCTTTAGGGTGTCCCTGTCCACCCTGTAATGCTTTACTATCTCCAGATCATGTAGCCCCTGGTAGGTTACTTTTGGTCTGAACACTCTTCTCCTCCTCTGGTGCCTGAGGTGGTTGTCAGCATCATCCTCCACATCACCTTCAGTCTCCAACACATGCTGGTGGATCAAAGCTATGGCAGCCCCTAACATGTACATAATAAAAGTTCCCTGTATGTATACACCAATAGTGCAGAGTGTATGGGAATACACAAGTGTGTGTGAGGTGCTTTCACACTTTATACTATTGTGCTATGAATGCTGCTGATGTCATTGGCTGTGTATGAGCAATTCCAGCTGCAGGGTATCTTAATTATGGGTGGGGCCTGTAGTGTGGAGTTATGCTTGCGTGCCTTGATTAATCTTTTGCCCTTTAATTCACTTTTAAACCTGGATCTTCTCCCATTGTCAGGCATGCATCCACCTGTCAACTTTCTTGTTTTGTACTTTCCCTACCCAGTCATGTATTGCAAATGTGTTTTGTAGCTGATATAATGCAATTCTGCTTTGTTCTGCTGTGACACTTTACTGTTTTCTTAGCAGTACAGCCCCTCCCCTTTCTTGTTCTGCAGGTAGCTGCTTGCAGCCTTGTTAGCTGTTGTCAATGGCCCACTGTAGGTTCCTAGGTGTTAGTCATTTGTACTGCAATTTTCCTGCTGCAGCATTTCCTTATTTTTTTCCTATATCCTTCCTGTTTCAGCTCCAGTGCATGCCACGCAAACCCATTTACTGAGTTTAAGCGCGTTTTAATCTCTGTTCAAATGCATACTCGGTTACCTTGTGTGCTCTCAGCTAAGCAAAGCTATAGCCAGTTCAACACACCCCTTTCCTGCATCTTTGCTTAGCTATGGGAAGAACGGATTAGCAATGGCCCAATCTGCTTACAGCAAAGGTGACACACCCCTCTCTTGATGTCATTTTTATCTCAAGGGTACACCTCGGTGTTATAACGCTATGCTGTGAGGTGCATCCTTACACCAGTGGGGAATCTGTGATTCACTATTACTCCTCTCATTTGCATGGCATTGCCTACTAATTCCTAGCTACCGTGCAAAACACTGTCTCATCCCCTTAGCAACCCTTGCACTATGGTGTGGTGTAACATGCCTGCCATTGACTATTATGGGAAAATCATGATATGTGTTACATTGCAGTTTTATTCTATATTTTTCTATTTTCCTTGTGATCCCATTTGCGTGCAGCTGCCCTGCTCTTAAACTTCGCAATAGTGGGGGGAAAAAAAATTAAATGTTTTTTATATTTTGTCGGAATACTAACAAGAATCAAAGGTTTTCAGCCATAAAACACAAAAGTTCATCACAAAACGCCAACTTTAATAAACGAAGCTTTCGGGTTCTCTACCCTTCATCAGCATATACAATCATTTTGTAACTACATTTATATAGAGGTTTAATTAAAGTCACATGATAATACCAGCCACTAAAAAACTAATAAAACTTGTACAGTGCAATTTAACTTTAAAATGGAATCAATCATTATATTCAACTTTTAGATGTTACACATCAATGTTCATATGAACTATAAAGATAGTGAATAAAATATACTCAAAATGTGTATATAAAAACTACTAATAAGTCAATTTATCATAAATTGTCATGCTGTCGTTTAACCAATATAGGTTTTATACTAATGGCATTATTAAGGCCAGGACTAACATCAGCCTGCAGTCTTATTATCCACTGTAATTCTTTGATTTCCAATGCATTGTTTACATCTCCACCTCTTACACCCAAATCTACTGTGTCTATGCATCTAAATTTAAATCTATGCGTTGTGTTCTCCGTAATATGCTTATATAAAGCATTAGTTTGAATTTTTCTATTAATTTCTGACTTATGCTCTATAACTCGGTCTTTCAGTCTTCTCGTTGTCTTGCCCACATAGAATTTTTCACAACAATTACAAGTAGCAAGATACACAAGTTGGGATGTATTACAGGTGGCTCTACATTTAAAAACATAGTTAACATTACTTACTGGATGCCTAAAAAATTCATTTGCTTCTAAAATATCGCCACAGCAACTACAGTTATAACATTTAAAAGTTCCTAACCTAGTCTGTGCTAAGCACACTTGTTTACTAAAATCCTTATAACACAAAATACTTTTTAACGATTGTTGATTCCTGTATGCAAAACTAGGTTTTGATCCTACTATTTTTTGTATTTCCGGCATAGCCATTAAAATTGGCCAATTTTTCTCTATAATTTTACAAATTCTGTAACTATATCCATTATATGTAGTTACATATCTAATTTTATCATTTTTTGTCATTATTTGTGCTTGTGACCGAGCCGATGTCTCCGATGCCACCAAATCAAACACTGGTTTATATTCTTGATCTCTACCCTTATTTACTTCATCAATACATTTCTCTATCATAACTTCTGAGTACCCACCATTTTTAAATTCTTGCTTCATTTCTTTTATTTCGTTTACGTACAAATCATTTTCAGTTGTCAATCTACTCACTCTAATGAGTTGTGACTTTACTATGCCCCTGAAAATGTGTGTAGGGTGCATGCTAGTTCTCTTTAAGTACCTCATCACATGTACATCTTTTTTGTGTATCATGGTTTCAAGTTTTTGATCTTTTTTATAAATCTTTACATCTATTTTGTACATGTTTTTTTATGCCAATGGCTATATATTTAGCCATTGGCATATATTAACAATATAATACATGTGTTTGGTCGGCTGTCATGCCTCTAATTTTATGTTTGCAAAAATGTAAACCGATTTTTTATGGTTTACATTTCTGCATGCTTACACTACGCCTGCACCACTTCCTGGATCACTAAATACCTTCCTTTGCATGCTACACTGCTGCAAATGGGGTAATTAGCATACAGGGGCCGGGAGCTGTGCAGGAGTAGTGTATGCAGGTAGTGCACATGGAAACAGCTTGTACCTGGATCGCTCGCCGGCCATATTTGGTGTTGGGACACCAACACTACGCCTGCACCTGGTGCAAGCTTCATGAATCCCGTGGAATGTTTTTATATTAAGACATTTTTTATGAAGCTTTGATATTCCAAGCAGTTTATTTTATGGACATCTGGCACCTTCTGTTTCAGGTTTTGCACTTGTGAAAAGGAGCCTACCCCAAGACATCACTGAAACAAAAACAAACGAAAAGTCATCTCCCAGAAAATACAGTATTACAACTAATTGAAAATATATGCACACATGTATTAGCCATATATAACCCCAGACATGCATAGAGAATAGACAGAAGAGTGATAACTAAAAATGCAATCTACACCTTCAAGTGACTGTACAGCAAACATAACTGACTGGCCATTTATAATTCCATTTATAATTTCACATTATATGCAGTACACTGCAGGATATGTTGATTTTATCAGAATGATTACTGAAGGAACAGAAACACAACCCGAATCAATGCTGCTGAAAATAATTGCAGGAAAGTAAGCTGCAACCCACAAGTGTGTCCTTTAATGTGGGGGAGCTTCACCCCTGTCTCCCCATTATGCTGAGCAAGTAAATACTTGTCTTACTTGTGCATACTGTAGGTTTCAAATCTTCATTATTTTTTTATTGGTTTGCAGTAAACTTGCTCACTTGGTGGTTGAGGATAACCAGAAGGCACTGATGCTAGGCATTCTCCTACAGATGGCGTTCAACATCGTGGTGAGTGTGTGTTTGTGTCTGGGTTTGGTGTGTGGAAACAGTAGATCTGATGTTGTCAGTCTTCATTTCATCCTTGACAGATGGGTCCAGATGTTCTTCGTGTTTCACTGTTGCAGTCATCACACTTGGGTTATCCTGCCAGGGTTAGCCCTCAGTCGGCCCGAATACCAGAGGCTTAGTATTTCTGCGTCGGTTGCTGTCACTCCCAGACTGATGTCAGGTCATCAGTGGTATAAAATTAGGCAGCTGACGCCATTACATCAGTTTTTCTTGCAGAGGAGCCCGAAGAAGAAGCAGTTTGCACGAGTGCCAGCCAGCTGCTACCTGAGTTTTAATTTCCAAATTGAAGTTGAAGTCTTCTAAAGCTAAGTACTCCATTGGGGATCCTTTTTTCTTGCTCTAACCGATATCAGAAAAAGTTAACAATTGTCTCGCCTGTGGAAAGCAAATACCACACAGAGATTTCCATTCTTACTGCTTCACCTGTATAGGCCCCGACCACAACGTCCCTCAGTGTCAGTTTTGTGCTTTGTTTAATGCCAGAACTATACGTCATCGGGCCCTTATTGTAGCTAAATATTTTCAGTCTCGATCTCCATATTCCGAAATGGCTTCGGTAAGCCATCCAACTACTGATCTTCTGAAAAAATGTAAGGATAAAGACAGAGACAGACCGCACAGGTCCAAGACTGACAAAGATGCTTCCATTAAGCTAGTCGGCAGTTTGCCGGTCCTCACTGAGGCACTTTTGCAGTCCCTGATGCCCACTTCTGTGGATTCACAGGCCACAACCAAGACCCGTTCAGAGTCCGGTATGCTGCGAGACTCTTCTTTGACTAAGGGTCCTGCGGATGTCTCTACCTTGGATGGGTCTGGAGCCACTGAGCAGGCACCAGCTTCTGAGGAAGTTCTTCACACTACCAATATTCAACACAAACAGACTTCTTTCACATCTTTAGTGCTTTCTAAAACTACCGAGTTTCTAAGGCCCAGGGTACAAACTACACCTGAAAAACCAACGACCCTAGCTCAAGCACCTGCTTCCATGCCTCAATCTCAAATGCTTAAAATGGCAGAAGACCTTATTGTGCTTATTAGGGGAAGCCAGCCTACCCCTTTCAAAAGAAAAAGAGACTTGTCCCCAACAGTTTTATCTGACCAGGAGTCCGATGACTCTGAGGTTTCTGAATATGAAGACATGAAACCCTTGTCTGCTTATGAGGATTCAGATGCAGAGGAATCCTTTCCTTCTGCCTCTCCTCCAGAGGATTTTTCATTTGGTGAAACCCTGCATACTTTAAGGGATCATTTCCAATGGGAATGTCAGGACTATCCTCTGACACCCTCCCACCTGCTCCCAGGAAATGTGACAGGTATTACAGAGTCCCTGACACACAAATTTCTTTTAAAAAATCCTACTGCTGACCCAGAGGTCATCTACCAAAAACCTAAAGGAATAAAAACAACCACAGCTAAGAATCCCACCCCCTCAGACAGGGATTCCCGAGCTTTAGACAGATGGGGTAAAAAAGTATACACCTCTGCAACTCTTGCCATTAGAGCACTAAATTGTCAGTTCCACATGCTGAAATACCAGCAACATACAATGGAACTCCAACTCAGTACATCCGAGTGATGCCTCCAGGTGCATCTGCAGTTAACTCCTACTGCTCCTCTAGGCGTCAAATATTACTTATGCATATTTGCATTAATAATTCCAAAACCATGCTACATACAAGGTTTAAAAATATTTTATCTTGAAGCATAAATGATGGCAAACACAATTGTATTGATATTTGACCTCTGTCAATGAGTATTTGTTAGAATTGTAAGATGATAATTTAATTTTTAAAGGCTCAGGCCACATCCACTAGGAGTTAAAGGTACATACTCAAAATAGTTGCACTGGAGAAATATCTACCTTTCTGGCTTGTGGAGAAAATAAAGAATTGCATGAGCTTATGCATTCTACAAGCCAAGTTACTAAACACACATTGCAATGTGGCTTTGACGCCCTAGAAGCATCCTGCAGGGCAGCAGTCACAGGTTCTGTACTTAGAAGGCATGCTTGGCTTAAGGAACAGACCTTGCCAGACCATGTCAAATCAAAACTATTGGACACACCATTGAATAAAGACAATTTGTTTGGCACCAAGGCAGAAGAGGTCTTAAAAAAGATGGAAGAAAACACTAAATCTATGCAGACATTTAAAGACTTCTTGCAGGTCCAGCCTCCGAGGTTCAGCAGGCATTGCTCCTCTAAGCACTGGTCCTTTCTGGCCCCCTCAAGGGCAGCTCTGACAAGACCCAGGGGAACATAGATCTAAGCAATGCAGTTCCTCCACTTCTAAAACAGGGAGTGCTAAGCCACCCCCTTATGGAAAGAACTCACAATGACTTTACAACTCCAACCCTTACCTCTGCCCACCTGCTTGTGCTCCAGGAGAAAAACTCTACTCCCATGCAAAAAACTGGGCCTCCATCACCAATGACCGATGGGTTCTCAACATAGTGTCCCAGGGATACAAATTTTATTTCCACACTCTGCCAACCCTAAAAGGGTTCCCAGATCTTCCTCCAAACCACTGGGCAGAGGCCCAATACCAAGTCCATTTCCTGCTATCCATGAGGGCAATACAACCTGTTCCTGCAGACTAGCTAGGCCAAGGTTTCTATTCCAGGCTTTTCCTGGTACCCAGAAAAGAGGGCACCTGGCCCCAGTCTGTGATCTATCAATTCTAAACACCTTCCTGGTGATACCACAATTCAAAATGTGACCATCCAGCAGCTTCTTCCTATGCTATCCAAGGATGCTTGGTTAGCCACCCTAGACCTAAAAGAGGCATATCTACACATCCCAATCAGAGATTCTTGCAGGAAATATCTCCATTTCAGGGCAGGATATATGCACTTTCAGTTCTCTGCACTTCTCTTTGGCTTATCCACTGCTCCCAGAGTTTTCACAAAATGCCTGGCTCCAGCCATTGCTTTTTGCAGACAAAGGAATATTTACATTTACTCCTACTTAGACGACTGCCTGATTCAGGCAGACAGTCAGGAAAAGCTGTTACGGCACCTGACCTTTGTAAAGGACCTACTGACCTCCCTGGGGTATACTATAAATGAAAAGAAATCTGAACTAGTCCCCACTCAAAAAGTTGTATTCCTGGGATCAAGCCTGGACACAGCATCCCAGATGGCATTCCTTACTCCAGAAAAACAAGCCTTTCTGACAGGTTACTTCTCTCAACTAGCCATCAGAACCCAGTTATCCGCAAGGAAAATCCTGCAAGCTCTAGGGTTTATGGCATCCTGCATTTTACTCATTCCATATGCCAGACTGCATATGAGGAAACTTCAATTGTACCTAAAAAGCCTTTGGTGTCAACACTCTCAGGACCTGGAAACTATCATACCTATGATACCTTGTCTAAAGAAAGATTTTCTTTGGTGGGCAGCAGCATGCAACCACAACAAGGGCCTTCCCTTTTCACAACCCCATGCCACCCAGACCCTAACCACAGACACATCAGATTATGCCTGGGGTGCACACCTGGATGACAAGTGCATTTAGGGCCATTGGAGCCCAAATCAAGTACATCTGCACATCAACCAAAAAGAGATGCTAGCTGTTCAGCATGCTCTGACAGCTTTCAGACCCCTACTCTCCCTGAGGCCTCTACTGATCAAAACAGACAACACCACAGTGATGTGGTACATCAACAAGCAGGGAAAAACTCACTCTTATCCCTTCTGCAGGCTTGCCATGACCCTTTGGCACACGGCTTTAGCCATGCAAATTCACCTGCTAGCACAATTCCTGCCAGGCTCCCAAAACTTTCTGGCAGACAACTTAAGCAGAAACCTGCTAGACCCACACGAATGGCAGTTAGACCACAGCACCTTCAACCTTGTAACCCAGGAATGGAGCACCTTGACAGTGGACCTCTTTGCCTCCCACAACAATCACCAGCTCAGCAAATTCTGCACCAGGGAACCTCACAGCAAGGCCTGGAAAGTGGATGCCCTTTCCTTCCAATGAGTAAACCTCTCGATCTGTGCATTTCCCCCTCTACCCCTAATTGCATGGGTACTACTCAAAATAAGGGAGGAAAAACCAAGAACAATCTTGATTGCCCCAGACTGGCCATGCCAGCACTGTTACCCACTGCTGTGCAATCTGTCACCCCTGCCTCCACGGTACCTTCCTCAGATCCCAACTCTCTTGACTCAGCAGAATGGAGAATTCATACATCCACAATTGCAGTCCCTGAGCCTGGCTTATTCCCTGACCTCTCTTCCAGTTGCCAGCCTAAGCAAGCAAGTCCTGGATGTTATATGTGAGGCCAGATACCCCAGCACTAGAAAAATCTTATTCTGACAAGTGGTAAAGGTACTGCACCTGGATCCAGGCTAAAGGAGCTGAAACCTCACAGCCCTCCCTACCTCTCATCCTGGATTACCTAGCAGACCTACTTCACAGGAGCCTATCCTTCTCTTCTATTAAAATTCATGCCTCTGCCATCTCTGTTGATTACAGCACAGAGCCACCTCTCTTTTCTCACCCTCTCATCAAACAGTTCCTAAGAGGGGCTAACAATTTAAGGCCACTCAGATAAGCTCCTACCCCAGCTTGGGACCTTAACTTTGTGTTGGAAAAGCTCACACTACCACCCTTTGAGCCTGCAGCTTCAGCAGACTTAAACTTCCTCTCTTGGAAAACAGCCTTACTTCTGGCCATCGCTTCATCTAGAGGAGTCTCAGAGATACAAGCACTCATGGCTGTAGAGCCCTTCATCATTTTTCATGCTGACAGGGTCTCCCTCAGGACTAACCCAATTTTCATGCTTAAAGTGGTGTCCAGTGCGGCTCTCAACCAATCTATTAATTTGCCCACTTTTTCCCTAAACCTCAAAACAAGGGGGAAAGGATTCTGCATTCTCTAGATGTGCACAGACAGCGCAGAGTCTACCTGGATAGGACTAAATCTTTTAGGAAAACTGACCAATTGCTAGTCAGCTTTGCAGCAGGGACAGAGGCAAGGCCATATCCAAACAATCTCCAAATGGATATCACACTGTATCCATTTCTGCTACAAATACCACAAGAAAACACCCCCTAAGGGGGTCAAGACTCATTCCATCAGGGCAACCTCCACCTCTGCAGCTTTTCTCACAGGGGTCCCTACCAGGGACATCCTGGAGACTGCAACATGGAGTTCTGTTCATATCTTCATCAAGCATTACCACCTGCCTATCTTCTCCAAATCCAGGGCAGGCTTTGCAGCTGCAGTCTTGCAGGGCATCCTAGCCAGCCCCATGTCTTCTTGACTGCCTCCACCCTTTTCTTCAGCTTTGGGAATTATCCCAAGTGTAATGACTGCAACAGTGAAACACGAAGGACATAGTACAGTTGTGTACACTTACTATAAATGTAGATGTTCCAGTGTATTCACTGTTGCAGTCCTGGTTTCCCTCCCTCCATGCCCCTTGTCTTTTTTTCTCTCTCTGCCTCACTTCTTACAGGGATTTTTGGTATTTACTTTCTACTGGTGGTATTCTTCCACCATAACCTAGCTCCCTATTTGGGGACTCCTGGCAATTGGGGCAAGAAAAACTGATGTAATGGTGTCGGCTGCCTGATTTTATACCACTGATGACCTGACGTCAGTCCAGGAGCGACAGCAACTGACACAAATACTAAGCCTCTATTATTTGGGCCGACTGAGGGCTACCTGCAGGCAGATAACCCAAGTGTGATGACTGCTACAGTGAATACACTCGAACATCTGCATTTATGATGTGTACACAACTGTACTTTCTGATATCAGAACCGATTCGGCCATTACTACAGCTTGCACCAGCCAAAAACTCTTGAGCTTCACCTCTAGCCACAATCCCTCTCACAATTACCTCAGATCTCATTTGCCATTTTTCTGTAATGGTCGAGTTTTGCCAGTACTCTCGAGTTTCAGTGGGTTTAGGTAAACTTTCTTTTAATTTCTTAGAGAGTTCTTTACTTCTTTCTCTTTACTTGATCCTCTATCCTATACTTTAATATTTTATCTCTCTTTCCCCTTTCTTTCTTACACGTAGTGTAACCTTAAATATCATTGTGATATTTTTTCCCTGTACATGTTAGTGTAGTTTCTATACTTATCATTGTTGATAGTTTTTTCCCCTTCACTTTCTTTTTTGTAGGAAAAAAAGCAACAACTTTCTTTCCTCTCTTCCTCTTTCTTAAGCTTTCTGTGTGAGTGCACTTGTGAGTGACTGTCTTCCAACAGTTCCTTTTTTGACATGGCTGAGAAGGGTAAGGCCCCTTCTGGCTTTAAAAATGCCAGAAGTGTGGCCACAATATTCCATCGTCTGATTTCCACTTCCTTTGCATCTATTGCTTAAGTCCCTTTCATTTGCAAGAAGAGTCAGCATATGTCATGGATTCAGTCACAGAGATCTCATTGAAAGACAAAACAAACTTATTTTGAAAGGCTTGATTCCTTCATTCATTAGTGAAGCCTTATCTACTTCAGACAAAGCCATACCTGAAATTACCACCCCATCATCCTCATCTTCAGTGCACAAAGGAAAAAAGAGGAGTCTCTTGCTTTTGACTTCTCCAGCGGTTCTGTCAGCAAAGAAATTGAAACCCTTGGTTCTGAAATTATCTTCGGAACCAAAAGGCACTGGCTGTAAACCACTGGATTCAACAACTGCTCCAGCACCTGTTACTGTCTCAATCCCTTCCATGTCAAAGGCCCTGGTGCTGAACGAGGGTTCTGCTTCACCTACCATGACATAAATTTCTGAATCAAAGGAGACTTCCTAGAATTTCTTATTCACCATCTATAGACCCTTGCTGGTGAGCTTCCAGACGTTTTTTTGCAGAGCCCTAAGTCTTCCTCAACCTCATCTATCCACTCCACCAAAAGTCTTTCTGAACTTGATGTGGAGAGACTGGTGAATAAAATCTTGTGGGTTAGAGGAATTGCAGGCCCCCTTTCAGTTCTGACCCCTTCGGGTCTTAGAATTGAGCCTACTTTCAGTCCACTGACTACTCCTCCTCTAACCTCCTCTGAGGTCTTAGAGTCATCTTTTCTGAATCTCCTGGCACCAACTGTAATGGTTCCTGAGATTTTCACATCTTCAGAACCAGTAAACCCCCTGAGCTCTTTGGTGGCCTTGGAAACTGAGACCGCTTGGAGCTGTAGCTACCCTGTCAGTTCTGAGGGGAAGGACTTGACTCCAGGTTTTTCAGAGCTGTCCCTGCTCCTTGGAGCTACAGCTAGAGTTAGTTCGGCTCTGCCTTCTGTCTTGAGGGTCAGTTCTTTGGAGCAGGGAATGACCCTGGTCCCGAGGCAGTCTATCTTGGTTCCAGGATCCCTTCCCTCTTTGGGGGGCCAGCCTTTGAGGCAATGAAGAGGGCTCTCTTACTTACGGTAACTCAGTCAGTACCTTCTTCCTCAGAACAGGTACCTCCCACTGGCTTTGTTATTTCATCTGCCTCTTTATTGGGACAGCAGGTGTTGAAGTCTCAGGTTTCTCAGACTCAGGTTCTCTCATCTTCTGACACCTCCCCAGATTATCCCCCTGAGGAGGTCCCTCAGAAAATAAAAATGTGAAAGAGGATGCACTTAGAATCCCCAGGAATCAGTCACTGAGGACACAGATTTTGATGAGGGGGAAGGGTCCCCATGGTCACCACCTGAAGATGTATCCTTTGGAGACATACTAGAAATTTTAAAACAAAGGGGTAGCTGGAAGTCCCAAAACCCTTCCTTGGAGGAATCTGTTTACCTGCAGGCTTTCAGCACCCACCTGCCTACCTTTTGGGTGACCCCACTTGCTGATGAACTCATTCAGTTGATTTCACTGTGGTCGTGGAAGACTCTGGACACCATTGAACCCCTTCTTGAGAGACCTGACAAAATATTATCTGCTTGTGAAGATAAACAGTTCTGAGCCATGGGGTTAGCGGTTGATGCCATGATCACAGCAGCCACCACAAAAAAGGAACTCGCTGAACAGAGCTCATCTGTCCATCTGCCCAACAGGGAGTCTTAGGCTGTGGACAGATTTGGGAAGTGAGTCAATGCTTCATTGACCTTCACTATAAGATCTTTGAACTTTTTGGCAGACTTTACAAGACTTCAGTGGGATCTGACTAAGGAATTGTCTGATACCCTGGTGAGAGCTGTAGCTGAGGGAGTGCAAGAAAAAGTGGCTTTCCAGCTAGCCACCTTGGAGTCTATGTCTAATTCATCCATGAGGCAATTCACACATACAGCTGAAATGACTTTCAGAGCAGCAGGTACAGGCATAGCCATAAGGAGACATGCCTGGATGCACCTATATGACTTTGTGGAACCATTCAAGTCTTTTTTCATCAATGATCCATTTGACAGAGCATCCTTGTTTGGACCAAAAGGAAAAGAGACTTTATCCAGGTGTGAGAAGGATGGTAAGACCCTTTCTGCTGTGGGCATATGTTTCTCCACCCCCAAAGGTCCTTTTCTAGGAACCAGAGGAGTGGTGGAAAAATGTGGTTCAAAATATTCCAAGGGCCTTTCTAATACACACATTGAGGGAGTTTCCCCAGGGGCAGTGGAGGGAACTAAAATGGAAGACGCTGCCCTCATGGCAGCAGTGTCTGCAAAACCAGGGCTTCAGGGATTCCTTTCCAGGGAAATGCTTTCAACACTCCTGAAGGGAGGCCCAACTGTCTTCCTAGAGAGGCAGTCAGGGAATGCTTGTCCTTGCACCTAAATGCCTGGCTAAACATAATGACAGATTCTTGGGTGCAACGGATCATATCCAGAGGCTATATCATTCCCTTGTCTCACTACCTCTGTACATAAGAAAATCCCCAATATTCCACCCAATCAGATGGATTCAGCAGTGCAAGAAATTCAAAAATTGCTTGATAAAAGAGTCATCCAAGAAGTCTTGCCAGACCAGGAAGGATCTACAGCCTGCTCAAGATTCTTTTTACTGCCAAAAAAGACAGGTGATTGGAGATCAATTTTGGATCTCAGCATGCTGAACAAATCAGTTCTGCAAACAAAGCTCTAGATGGTCACGGTACAGTCAATTCTTCCCATTCTGTAGAAATATGACTGGATGTGCTCAATAGATCTTCAAGATGCGTATTACCACATAAAAATGGACAAACGCTCCAGGAAGTTCCTCCACTTCTGGCTAAGAGTCAGTCATTACCAATTCAGAGTACTGCCCTTTGGTCGCACCAAAGCCCCCAGGGTGTTTACCAAATGCATGGCAGTAGTAACAGCTCACTTGAGACTGCAAGGATTCTAGGTGTTTCTGTACTTGGACAACTGGCTCATAACCGCTTTGACCATGCATCAGTTGATAGTAGCCAGAGATTAAACTCTCGATATCTGTGCCGATCTAGGGATTATGGTAAATCTCAAGAAATCCCAGTTGATGTCAATGCAAAATTTAGAATTCATAGGGGCTGTACTAAATATAGAGACAACTATAGCATCCCTTCCTCCAGAGAGGCCTCAAAGAATTATTGTACGAGTTCAGAAGATAATCTGCAGAAAGATGGTACCTGCTCGACTAGTTTTGCAAACTCTAAGGTCAATGGCAGCATCAATAACTCTAGTACATATAGTCAGCTTTCATATAAGAATTCTGCAATGGCTACTAGCTTCTCAGTGGTCTATCCTTCATCAACCCTTGTCAGACCAAATTCTGATCAGCAATTATTATAAGAGGGATTTTCTTTCGTGGAGTGATTCCGAACAAATTCTCCATTGTTGCCCCTTTGTTCTTCCAGAGCTCATGGCCATAGTAACTACAGACACCTCCCAGATGGAGTGGGGGTATTTTCTAGGCAACGCTGTCTACGGCACTTGGTCCTCATTACATAGGTTCATAGGTTCATAGGTAGGTACTAGGCTATTGGCCCTAAGGCCTATATAAGCCTAGCCAAAAGGTACCCTGGCTTTTGCCACCCAAGAAAATTATTTTCCTGTGCCACTGTTGAGTAGAGCCACAGAAGTGATCCCCGGGGTGAATTTCCTATCTCCCATCCAGTCATCAAGATTTTTCTTGAAGAGTGCTTATGAGGAGCTTTGTTTGATATAGATAGGTAGTTTGTTCCAGAGTATGGGAAGTCTCTGGGACAGGAATCTATCCCTCCAGCATGTTCTGTTTATTGTGGTGACAAGGTTTAGGTCCTAGAGCGTGTAGCTCATAGGGATTGGGATTTCTTTAAGTGGAGCATATTTAAAAGCTCTGGGTTTGACATAGCTTTGTGTGTTAGGCAGAGATCGCCTCTGAGTAGGCAATATGCGATGAAGTAAAGCTGCAGTTTCTTGAGATGGTCTGCGTAGGGCATCTGTTTGAGGCTGGTAATCCTCTTTGTGAGGTATTTCTGTGGCCTTTCCAGTTGTTGTAGATGTCTTGTGAGGTACATACCAAAAGGGGCATTGTACTCTATAATGGGTCTAATGAGTGATGAGTACTGGGGAACAATGACCTCTTTTTTCCTGGGTGAGAAACCTTTTATGATGAGTTGTGCCATGGAGAAGGATTTCCTGACAAAGGAGAGACTACTGTCCACTTGTGTCCCAAGGTCTCTTATCACAATTTTGGTCTTAAGTAGACTACCGCCTATGTGGTAGTTCATGGGTACATAGCTTTTATCAAAAGGGATGACAATACACTTTTTGGCATTGAGCTTGAGGCCATGGCTTTGACACCAGGCATCTGTCTCAGCAAGGCCCTTTTGTAGGATGTCCACATCTTTTGAAGTTTTGATTATGGCTCCTAGTTTGCAGTCATCTGCAAACTTCGTTAGCCAAAGACCTTCTGTGTTGGCCTGTACTTCAGAGAAGTAGATACCAAACAGGAGAGGACCCAGGACTGAACCCTGTAGTACTCTACTTGTCACTGGTTTGAAGTTGGATTTGGAGTCTGCTACTTTCACAGTGTGGGTTCTGTCAGTGAGCCAGTTGGCAACCCATCTTGTGACATAGGAATTTATACCTAGTTTAGTGAGTTAATCTATAATTCCAGAGTGGGGGCTGGTGTCAAAAGCCTTGGCGAGATCTAGATAGGCTGCGTGAACCACCTTACCCTCATCTACGGCTTTGGTGACTGCTTCAAAGAAGTCTATCAGGTTTAGGAGACATGATCTGCCTTTTACAAACCTGAACTGGGTGGGGTCCTGAGTTTGGAGATTACCAATGTCATTGTTTATAAGTTCCATGATGATATGTTCCATAGCCTTGCAGACCAGGCTTGTAAGGCTAATGGGGCAGTAGTTTCCAGGGTCTGCGGTGGCTCCCCCTTTGTGGAGTGGGATAACCATCACTGTGCGCCATTCAGTGAGGACATAGCCTGATGTAAGGCTATGATTGAACATGGTACTTAGGTGGGTTGCCAGTTCGTTCTGTAGTTCATGTAGAACACAGCCTGAGATGTTGTCAGGTCCCATGGATGCAGTGTTCTTGGCTTTGGATAGTGTGTTTTTTACCTGCGCAGCTGTGGTTACAGGAACTTTGCATTCTTCTGGTATAGAGATGGGCCCTTTAGGGGATGACAGGGGGGTAAAGTTAGCACTGTACCTATCTGCCAGGATGTTGGCAATATCAGTTGGTTTTGTATATTTAGTGCCATTGTGCTGTAACTTAGAGCAGACCTGAGTGTTGCCATTGAGATTCTTGACATAGCTATAGAATGCTTTGTGGTTGTCTTTAGAGTCAGTGGCAATTTTGTTTTCATAACTAGCTTTGGAGGATTTTATGAGGGATCTCAGCTTCTTACTGAGGCTGATCAGGGAGTTTCTCCAATCATGGGATTTTACTCTTTTTTACAACAGTTTCTTCCTTCTGTTGTAGAGTTTGTTTATGGCAGGGGACCACCAGATTGGCTTCCTTTTTTTGGAGGATAGCATCTTGGTTCTGTTAGGGATTGCATGATCTATGCACTTGTGTAAGTGCTTATTAAGTGCATTTGTGTAGGATTCAGCAGTAATACCTCTATTGTCCGTCAGCATGGGTGTCGTGAAGTTTGCCACTTCTGTCTTAAGAAGCGTCAAGTTGGCTTTGGAGAAATTTTTTACTGTGGTTTCCCTAATGGTGTGTGGGGGAGGGATGTGAATGTCTAGGGTGATTAGCTTGTGGTCGGATCTGACCAAAGAGGAATTGACCTCTGGTGTGGAACAATGGTTGCCCATGTTGGTAATAACCAGGTCTAGGATATTGCTGCCCCTGTTGGGGGTGTGGATAAGTTGATCCAAGGCATTGGAATTTATAAATTCCAGAAAACGTTGAGCACAAGAGTTGGTACATGAGCAGTTTTCCCAGTTAATGGTAGGGTAGTTGAAATCACCCATTATTAGGGTGTTAGGTTGTACCCTAATATTTTCCAGTGTATCAAGAAATGAGGAGTGGGATTCCTGGGGCATGGTTGGGGATCTGTAGCAAGCTACAATTTGGATTGCGGTCTTGCCCAGAGTTAGTTGCACTTGGATAATCTTGGATGCATTATGCTGAGCAACTAGCCTGGAGGTGTGGATATCATTAATGAATATGGACACGCCTCCGCCTTTAGTGTTTCGGTCCAGGTTAGGTGGCCGAAAGGTGTGGTGTGAGTTATAGCCTGGTAATGCAGGGGTACTCTCTGGAGCCTTGAACCAGGTCTCTGCCACTGCACAGATGTCGATGTTCTCCATTTTAAGGAGTACCTTGAGTGAGGGCATTTTGAGGTTTAGACTTCTAGCATTAAGTTGCAATGCCCTCAGATTCTTCTTGCCTGTACCTGTTAACGGTGGTGAATTTGTCATTTGAACCTTGCCTAAAAAAGGCACTATAGGGGTGGCTAGAGCCTTAGCCAGTGTCTGGAATCCCAGGGGCAACAGGTGCTGGCCATCTCTGGCAAAGCATCATGATTTGTAGATCATGTCATCCCAAGCAGACAGATACTGGATCCCCTTAGAATGACACCAGAAGCTTAGCCAGTTGTTGAAGTCAATTATTTTGTCCTTGTACTGTGGTATCATTCCAGGTGATGGCAGGATGTTACTCAGGGCTAGGGTCATAACTGCCTGGGCTACAAGATCGGACAGCTCCTCCATGTCCCTTTTCATGTAGGCCAAGGAGGTACGTCTCAGGCCATTCACACCAACATGGACAATGACAGAGTCATATTTGTACTTGCTGTGGAGTGACCTGAGTGCATGCATTATGTGGCAGATCCTGGCACCCGACAGGCAGCTGACAGTAACTTTCTCCTTGTTTAGCCTGGTGAGTGGAACATCAGTGTGCCTGACTATAGAGTCACCTATGACTAGAGTGTTGGGTACATTATTATGCCTTATGGGCTGTGGTTGAGTGGCACACTGAGTTTGTGGGTTATGTGTCATTTGGGTTGTGTTGGGGGGGTGGAGGTTGCTTGTGTTTCTGCTTTGGAGGTCCCTGTTGCTTGGGCAGGTTTTTACTGAGAGCCTCCGCAAATGTAGGTGTGTGTTTTGTATTTCTATGTGTGTGTTTTGATGATGTAGGTTTTGAGGGACTATGTGATGAGTTTGGTGTAGTGCAAGTGTTTACCTTCTCTTGACTGTCTAGTCCAGGCTTGGTTGATAAGAGCTTTACTTCCAGTTTGGCTATATAAGTGCATTTCTCACATGTTGTAGTGTTGGGTGGTAGGTGGAGAGGGTTGTCTGTGTACATGAGGCAAATTGCTGCATTGCCCCAAGATGCCCAGATTCATCAGGTAGACAGGAGAAAACACCGGGGCATGACCCTTAGACATGCCTGGACAGGTGCTTATTTGTTAAGTACTAGAAACTGTTTTCCTCTAGACAGTGAGGAAAGTTGAATGCTGTAGTAATTTGTAGCTTATTTAGTGCTTACAATAAGTTCGGAACAAGTGCAGAGCTCAAAGAAACAGACTTGAGTGCTGAAACAAACAAAAAAAAAATGGCTAGTTCTAAGAAACAGAATTAAGCTAGAAGGTTTCCCTCCAACACAGAAAGGCTTGGGGCTTAGAAGCCCACAAATTGCCCTGGATACAGATTTGCTAGACTACCCACAGGAAAGGCAGGAAGCAAGCTTAGAACAAGCTTAGAAATTTTTTAAGTGGAAACAGAGAAAGGAGGAACAGAAACTAAGCCAATTGGCCTTCTCAAATGTTATCCCTGCATTAGGTAGAATGGGGTAATGACATTAGACTGGGAGGAGGGTCCCAGATCAAATTTACAGTAGGGGCAGGCAACTGCAAAGCCACCAACAATAAGAACACCATGCCAATAGGGAGGGAGGGTAGAAAACAAACTACAGAAATGTTTCTCACAGCAGAAAAGCAGCAGTGAGCCTTTAAATGAAAGTTTTAAACAGCTAAAGGAGCCTCTAGAGAAAGCTTTTAACTGCAAACAAGTTATCAGAATCAAACAACCCAACTGATGCTTAATAAAAGTGGACAATTTCCAATTAATACCTCACACACAGTGAAACTAGCTAGAAAAATATGCAGTACACAAAGTGCTATAAATAACTTGAAAAAATAAGCATAAAAACAGGATACTTACTGTTATATATTATAGATCCGAGTTTGCTCAGTGTCCTTCCTTTGATTAGTTCAGTGTGAAATGGCAGAAACACTCGCAACTTAACTTCTTAGGTAACAGAAAGTTGAAACCTGAGACAACTTTTAAGAAAAAAAAGCTCAAAAGAACCAGTGAGGTGCTTAGTCTAAGCTGTAGTCCAGGTGACCTCAGTCAGCCAATGACCTTAAACAATTCTCTCTGACTGAAATGCCTGATGGCTTTGGCTAAACCAAGATGTCCCTGAATATGTGCTCAGACATACAGCCTCCACAAACACTAGGCCCAAATACAAGCCTGAATATGGACAATGCTACAAATGTCCATACTACTTAGAAACAAACTGCAGAAATGTTTCTCACAGCAGAAAAGCAGCAGCGAACCTTTAAATTAAAGTTTTAAACACCTAAAGGAGCCTCTAGAGGAAGCTTTTAACTGCAAACAAGTTATCAGAATCAAACAACCCAACTGATGCTTAATAAAAGTGGACAATTTCCAATTAATACCTCACACACAGTGAAACTAGCTAGAAAAATATGCAGTACACAAAGTGCTATAAATAACTCGAAAAAATAAGCATAAAACAGGATACTTAATGTTATATATTATAGATCCGAGTTTGCTCAGTGTCCTTCCTTCAATTAGTTCAGTGCGAAATGGCAGAAACACTCACAACTTAACTTCTTAGGTAACAGAAAGTTGAAACCTGAGACAACTTTTAAGAAAAAAAAGCTCAAAAGAACCAGTGAGGTGCTTAGTCTAAGCTGTAGTCCAGGTGACCTCAGTCAGCCAATGACCTTAAACAATTCTCTCTGACTGAAATGCCTGATGGCTTTGGCTAAACCAAGATGTCCCTGAATATGTGCTCAGACATACAGCCTCCACAAACACTAGGCCCAAATACAAGCCTGAATATGGACAATGCTACAAATGTCCACACTACGTATAAACAAACTGCAGAAATGTTTCTTACAGCAGAAAAGCAGCAGCGAACCTTTAAATTAAAGTTTTAAACACCTAAAGGAGCCTCTAGAGGAAGCTTTTAACTGCAAACAAGTTATCAGAATCAAACAACCCAACAGATGCTTAATAAAAGTGGACAATTTCCAGTTAATACCTCACACACAGTGAAACTAGCTAGAAAAATATGCAGTACACAAAATGCTATAAATAACTCAAAAAAATAAGCATAAAAACAGGATACTTAATGTTATATATTATAGATCTGAGTTTGCTCAGTGTCCTTCCTTCGATTAGTTCAGTGTGAAATGGCAGAAACACTCACAACTTAACTTCTTAGGTAACAGAAAGTTGAAACCTGAGACAACTTTTAAGAAAAAAAGCTCAAAAGAACCAGTGAGGTGCTTAGTCTAAGCTGTAGTCCAGGTGACCTCAGTCAGCCAATGACCTTAAACAATTCTCTCTGACTGAAATGCCTGATGGCTTTGGCTAAACCAAGATGTCCCTGAATATGTGCTCAGACATACAGCCTCCACAAACACTAGGCCCAAATACAAGCCTGAATATGGACAATGCTACAAATGTCCACACTACTTAGAAACAAACTGCAGAAATGTTTCTCACAGCAGAAAAGCAGCAGTGAACCTTTAAATTAAAGTTTTAAACAGCTAAAGGAGCCTCTAGAGGAAGCTTTTAACTGCAAACAAGTTATCAGAATCAAACAACTCAACAGATGCTTAATAAAAGTGGACAATTTCCAGTTAATACCTCACACACAGTGAAACTAGCTAGAAAAATATAAAGTACACAAAGTGCTATAAATAACTCGAAAAATAAGCATAAAAACAGGATACTTAATGTTATATATTATAGATCCGAGTTTGCTCAGTGTCCTTCCTTCGATTAGTTCAGTGCAAAATGGCAGAAACACTCACAACTTAACTTCTTAGGTAACAGAAAGTTGAAACCTGAGACAACTTTTAAGAAAAAAAAGCTCAAAAGAACCAGTGAGGTGCTTAGTCTAAGCTGTAGTCCAGGTGACCTCAGTCAGCCAATGACCTTAAACAATTCTCTCTGACTGAAATGCCTGATGGCTTTGGCTAAACCAAGATGTCCCTGAATATGTGCTCAGACATACAGCCTCCACAAACACTAGGCCCAAATACAAGCCTGAATATGGACAATGCTACAAATGTCCACACTACTTAGAAACAAACTGCAGAAATGTTTCTCACAGCAGAAAAGCAGCAGCGAACCTTTAAATTAAAGTTTTAAACACCTAAATGAGCCTCTAGAGGAAGCTTTTAACTGCAAACAAGTTATCAGAATCAAACAACCCAACAGATGCTTAATAAAAGTGGACAATTTCCAGTTAATACCTCACACACAGTGAAACTAGCTAGAAAAATATGCAGTACACAAAGTGCTATAAATAACTCGAAAAAATAAGCATAAAAACAGGATACTTAATGTTATATATTATAGATCCGAGTTTGCTCAGTGTCCTTCCTTCGATTAGTTCAGTGTGAAATGGCAGAAACACTCACAACTTAACTTCTTAGGTAACAGAAAGTTGAAACCTGAGACAACTTTTAAGAAAAAAAAGCTCAAAAGAACCAGTGAGGTGCTTAGTCTAAGCTGTAGCCCAGGTGACCTCAGTCAGCCAATGACCTTAAACAATTCTCTCTGACTGAAATGCCTGATGGCTTTGGCTAAGCCAAGATGTCCCTGAATATGTGCTCAGACATACAGCCTCCACAAACACTAGGCCCAAATACAAGCCTGAATATGGACAATGCTACAAATGTCCACACTACTTAGAAACAAACTGCAGAAATGTTTCTCACAGCAGAAAAGCAGCAGTGAACCTTTAAATTAAAGTTTTAAACAGCTAAAGGAGGCTCTAGAGGAAGCTTTTAACTGCAAACAAGTTATCAGAATCAAACAACTCAACAGATGCTTAATAAAAGTGGACAATTTCCAGTTAATACCTCACACACAGTGAAACTAGCTAGAAAAATATAAAGTACACAAAGTGCTATAAATAACTCGAAAAAATAAGCATAAAAACAGGATACTTAATGTTATATATTATAGATCCGAGTTTGCTCAGTGTCCTTCCTTCGATTATTTCAGTGCGAAATGGCAGAAACACTCACAACTTAACTTCTTAGGTAACAGAAAGTTGAAACCTGAGACAACTTTTAAGAAAAAAGGCCAACTTGCACATCCATGTCCTGGAGCTAAGAGCAGTACTTCTAGCATTGCAGGCCTTTCAAACAGCTCTTCCTCAGGGGACAATTGCAATTCAAACAGGCAATAAGTCAGTACCTTGGTACATCAACAAGCAGGGATGAACCAAGTCTTACCCCTTTGTCAGGAAGCCCTCAGAGTGTGACAGTGGGCGATCTCTTCCAACCACTTTCTAATAGCAATGCACATTCCAGGGGGTTCCAATGTGATTGACAGACAAGCTGAGCAGATGTATCCTTCAGCCTCTTGTGGTGTGTCAATCCAGAAGTGGCAGAAATTATCTTCTGTCAATGCGGTTGACCTTGCTGCAATCTGTTTGCCTTCCCCATAAACAAGTGCAAAAATTACTTAGCCCTGATTCCCCTTCTAGGGAAGTCACCTAGAGATGGTCTTCTCCATGACTGCCCCCCCCCCCAGTCTACTGTATGCTTTTCCCCTGATACTTCTATTACCGAACTTCTTACAGAAAGTGCTCAGTTTGAAAAACACAGTAATCCTCATTGCACTCTTTTGGCCTTGACAGATTTGGTTCCCCTTCTTTTTGCCATATCTGATTTGACAACACTGGATTCTAGACCTGGTTCAGAACTTCTGTCCCATCCAGACAAACTTGTTCACCCAGACATTTTGAACCTCAAGGTGACAGCATGGTTCATCCAATTCCATTAGTTGCCAACCATCCTAATGTTCCTCCACAGTATGCGACATCCTCTTGTCGGCTCATAAACCTTCCAGTCATAAACTATATTCTAGCAAATGTAAGAGATTTACCATTTGGGCCCATGGAAAACATATTAATCCCATTTCTGCTTCTGTACACCATATTTTAGACTTTTTAGCCACTGTCGCCCATGCTGGAGCATCCCTTTCTACCATAAGAGTACAATTAGTTGAAATTTCTAATTTCCACAGTGATTTGGGAGAACATTATTTAGCCTCTCATAGACTATAAATCATTCCTAAGAGGCACACTTTTGTTGAAACCCCCTTTCAAATATCTGATGCCTCCTTGGGATCTAAACTTAGTGTTACAGGTCATATACATTCTTCCTTTCAGCCCTCTGCAGAATGTCATCTGAAGTTTTTGTCTTGGAAGACACTGTTTTTTGGTAGACATAACCTCTGCCAGAAGGATTTCAGAAATCCAGGCCTTGTTGTCTGAACTTCCTTATCTGATTTTCCACAGGGATAGAGTTTCTTTATGAACAAAACCCTCCTTTCTACCCAAGGCAGTCTCAGAGTCTAACATCAATCAAATGATTAATTTACCGGTTTTCTTTCCAAACTTTTCCAACAAAGGTGAATATTCCTTACATTTACTTAATGTTCACAGACAATTACATTTCTATTTTCACAGAACAAAAGACATTCAAAAAGCACATTTTACAAGCTCTGTAGCCACCTCGGCAGCTTTCCAGTCTAGAGCTACAATGGATGATATGTGTGCAGCAGCTACTTGGCCTTCTACCCATACCTTGATTAGTCATTACAAATTGGACTTGGTCTCTAGGGGAAGAGCGTCCTTTGGTTCGATGGTGCTCAGGAATATCCCTCCGTGAGGCCACCCATGATTTTAGGTAGCTGGGGACTCTGTCCCATCTGTCAAGGATAAAATGAAGATTGGCAATATCATATAAAGAAGTTGTGTACTTACCATAACATTCCATCTACGTTGTATATCTTTATTTACGCCTGACTCCCCTCCCTCTATCCCTCAACCTTCAGAGAGTTTTTGGTGGAGCGGATTATATATCCTTCAGTTATTATAATTTTTCAAGCACAGTAGATATGGCTTCCATTTGGGCTTCCTTTCTAATATATATATATATATATATATATATATATATATATATATATATATATATATATATCTATATATATATACTTTTCTGCAAACTCGATCTGAGGTAATTGGGAGAGAGGGATTGTGGGTAGAGGTGAAGCTCGAGAGTTTTTTGCTGGCACGAGCTGTAATAACACCCAAGTCAGTTCTGATATCGGAACCAGACCCATACGTCAAAGATAAATAAAGATTGACAAAACAGATGGAACGTTATGGTAAGTACATAACTTCTTTTTTCCAAAAAGGAAATGCCAAATTAAAATGAAAAAGAGAATGAACACAATCACTGACCTAATGGGGGTCTCCTTTTAGATCGTCTGATATGGTTAGCATACATTTGCTTTGAACTCAACACTTTTAATTTAATTCATGATTCTGAATTATTTCATAGGTTCATAGGTGTGTACTAGGCTAATGGCCCTGGAGCCTTTACAAGCCTAGCCCAAAAAAATTGCCCAGGCACCGTGCCACTCGAAGTTAGTTCACAGTGCCCCTATCCAGTAGGGCAACTGGAGTGATCCCTGGGGTGAACTTTCTGATGTTCTTCGTGTTTCACTGTTTAGTCATTACATTTGGGTTATCTGCTTGCAGGTAGCCCTCAGTCGGCCTGATTATCAAAGTCTTGGGTCCTGCGTCGGTTGCAGTCTCATCTTCCATGATATCAGGTAGTCAGGGGTATAAAGCATGCAGCCAATGCCATTACTTCAGTCTTTCTTGCCATGCAGTGCCCGAAGCAGAAGCAGTTCGCAAGTGCCGGTTGGCCGACTCCTGAAATTTTCATTTTTGAGTTTCAGATCCAAAGTCTTCAAAAAAGCTAAGTACCCAATTGGGGATCCTTTTTATTGTTCTAAACTGATGTCAGTAAAAGTTAACAATTGTATTTCTTGTGGAAAGTAAATACCTCATAAAGATTTTAATTCGTACTGCATTCCTTGCTTCGGCCCAGACCACGATGTCCCCTTGCTGTCGGTTTTGTGCCTTATTCAACCCTCAAACTATTCATCATAGGTTCATTTTTGCATTAACTATTTTGGTACTCAGTTCTATTATCCAGAAATGGTTTCGATAAGCCACCCAACTACTGACATTCTGAAAAAATGTAAAGATAAAAACAGACAGACCGCATAGGTCCAAAGCTGCCACCGATGCTTCCGTTAAGCTAGTCACCAATTCACCGGTACTCAGTGAGGCGTTTTTGCAGCCCTTGATACCTGCTACTTCAGATTCGCAAGCCTCTACTGAGACCCATTCGGAGTCCGGTATGCTGCGAGATGCTTCTTCGACTTTGGAACCTGTGGATGTCTCTACCTTGGATGGGTCCAGAGCTGCTGTGCAGGCACCGGCTTTTGAGGGTGTATTCAGGCCTACTGACTTGCATATCAAACCGACGCCATCTTCTTCTTCAAGGCCTAAAACTCAATCCATGTCTAGAAAACCGATACCCTGACCGCATGGTCAGGCCCCTATGCCTAAAAAACAAATAAGAATGGCTGAAGACCTTATTTTTCTAATCAGGGGAAGCCACCCTTCTCCCTCTAAGAGACCTAGAACTTATTTTCCTTCTGATTCTTTGGATCAGGATTCTGAAATTTCTGTTTCTTCTGATGACCAGGATTTGCCCTTATCTACCTATGAGGATTCTGATGCAGAGGACTGCATTCCCTCTGCTTCCCCTCCAGAAGATTTCTCTTTTGATGAAACTTTGCATACTCTTAGGGAGCATTTCCGCTGGGAAAGCCAGGATTACTCTGACTCCAAAAAGAGGCTTAGGGAATTCTTACTCCTACCTCAACACAAGCCTTTAGCTATCCCTCCTGTATTGGACATTGTAGATGATGCCTTCATGGAATCTAGCCTGGCCCCAGACACTTTACCTCCGGCTCCCAGGAAATCTGACAGGTATTACAGAGTACCTGACCCTCACAAGTTCTTCTTTAAGAATCCTACTACAGATCCAGAGGCCATTTCACAGGGACCCAAAGGCATTAAGGCTACTACTGTTAAAAACCCTACCCCCTCTGATAGAGATTCCAGGACCCTGGACAGATGGGTTAAGAAGGTATACACTTCTGCTACTTTGGCCATTAGGGCCTTAAACTGCTATTTTCATATGTTAAAGTATCAGCAGCATATTATTGGATTACTTAAACAGAAAATTATGTTGATTCCTGACTGTGCTGAAAATAAAGAATTACAGGATTTAATGCATTCTACTGAACAAGTTGGTAAACATACTTTTCAATGTGGTTTTGATTCCTTAGAGGCAACTTGCAAGGTTGCTGTCACTTGGTCTGTACTTAGAAGGCATGCTTAGCTTAAGGAGCACACTTTACCAGATCATGTTAAAGCTAAATTACTGGATGCTCCCTTAAACCAAGACTGTCTGTTTGGCAACAAAGCAGAAGTACTTAAAAAGATGGAGGAAAAAGCTAAATCTATGCAAACTGTTAAAGATTTCCTGCAAGTACAACCTCCCAGATTTAGTAGGCACCGGCCTTCTAAGAACTGGTCCTTTCCTGTATCTTCCAGGCATTCTCAGTGCAAACCCAGAACCAGCAGACCACCCAGGCTTCAGTCTCAAGGTACTCACAGGCCTAAGTAGTGGGGGGCTCCCTCTTCCAGAGATGGAAGTGGTAAGACACCCTCCTATAGTAAACTGTCACAATGACTTAACCTTAAACCTTCCAAGCCCTGCTCAACTGACTGTTCCTTTAGGGGGAAAGATTGCCCTGCATGCAAAACACTGGGAACTCATTACCCAAGACAAATGGATTCTAAATATAGTTTCCCAAGGATACAGATTCCACTTCCCACTCCTTACCAACCCCAAATGGTTGGCCAGACCTACCCCCAAATCAGTGGGTGGAGGCTCAACAGCAGGTTCTCAATCTTCTGTGTATCAGGGCTATTCAACCTGTCCCAAAGGAGGATTGGGGGAAAGGTTTTTATGCAAGACTTTTCCTGGTACCCAGAAAAGAATATACCTGGCGTCCTACCTGGACTTGTCTATCCTAAACACCTTTTTGGTAATCCTAAACTTCAAAATGCTAACTCTTCATCAGCTGCTTCCCATGCTAGGCAAAAATGCCTGGTTGGCAACATTGGATTTAAAGGAAGCTTACCTGCATATCCCAATAAGGGAATCTTGCAGAAAATACCTACGCTTCAGAGCAGGCTACATGCACTATCAGTTCTCTGCACTGCCCTTTGGCTTATCTACTCCACCCAGGATATTCACAAAGTGCCTAGCTCCAGTCATTGCATTTTGCAGGCAAAGAAATATTCAAATATACCCATACCAGGACGATTGTCAAATTCAGGCAGAAAGCCAGGACATACTATTAAATCATCTGGCATTTGTAAAGAAACTGCTAAACTCACTGGGGTACACCATAAACAAAAAGAAATCTCACCTAGTACCCTGTCAACAAGTTGTATTCCTGGCAGCAAGCTTGAATACAACTTTCCAGATGGCCTACCTCACGCCAGAGAAACAAGTTTATTTGACAGCCTACGTCAAAATACTGGCCACAAAGACCCAGCTATCTGCAAGGAAAATACTGCAAGCCCTGGGGTTCATGGCCTCTTGTATTCTACTAATTCCATATGCAAGACTGCATATGAGGAAACTACAATGGTATCTAAAAAGCCTATGGTGTCAACATTCTCAGGACCTGAAATCAATGATTCCCATCATTCCTTGTATAAAGACAGAGTTCCTTTGGTGGGCAGAGGCCTGCTACCAAAACAAGGGACTGCCATTCACTCTACCCCCTGCCACCCAAACCCTAAAAACAGACTCATCAGACTGTGTATGGGGGGCTCACTTGGCAGGGCAGTGTATTCAGGGCAAATGGAACCCGAGTCAAATGCACCTGTATATCAATCAAAAAGAAATGTTAGCTGTACAGAATTCTCTGACAGTCTTCAAGGACTGCATTCTTCCAGGACAATTATTAGTAAAGATGGACGACACCACTTTTATGTGGTACATAAACAATCAGGGGGGAACCCACTCATACCCCCTCTGCAGACTAGCCATCACTCTGTGTAACACAGCCTTGAGCTACCAAGTGCACCTACAAGCTCAATTCCTGCCAGGCAAGCTAAATACATTGGCAGACGACCTAAGCAGAAATCTCGTGGACCCACACAAATGGAAATTGGGCCAAAGATATTAGATATTCTGAGAAACAAATGGGGGAGCCCAGAGATAGACCTGTTTGCCTCCCCTCAGAACTACCAATTGGACAAATTCTGCACAAGGACTCCCCACTGCCAAGCTTGGAAAGTGGATGCCCTGTCCTTTACCTGGAAAAGCCTCTCAGTTTATGCCTTTCCCCCTCTGCCTCTCCTCTTGAAAGTTTTACTAAAGATCAAACAGGACAAACCAAGGACAATACTCATTGCACCAGACTGACCATGCCAACACTGGTACCCCCTCTTGCACAATATGTCACTACTGGAACCATGGATCCTGCCTCAGACTCCTTCCCTACTGTCCCAGCAAGAGGGCCACATCCTGTATCCCTAGCTTCAAACCCTGAACCTGGCAGTCTGGTTAATTACCTGAGTTATCCTATACCATCCCTCAGCAAACAAGCGATGGATGTCATCCTGGAGGCAAGGAGGCCTAATACTAGAAAATCATATGTTGAAAAGTGCAAAGGATTCTGTTCTTGGAACCAGGCTAAGGGGATGGGCACAACAGTGCCCAGTTTACCGCATATTCTTCAATACTTAACAGAGATGCTTCACAAGGGCCTTTCCTTCTCTTCCATTAAAATTCATGCCTCAGCCATTTCAGCACATTATAATACTGAGCCACCCCTCTTCTCTCACCTCCTACTGAAACAATTCCAGTCCCAAACAAATGCTCGGTGTTGGCTTAAGTTCTGCAAAACGATACCAACAGTCAATGAAACAAATAATCAATAGCAGAACACAGCTATATAGTCACAATTATTTATTAAAAAATCCCTTCTTGAACAAACAAACAAGTAAAATGGATGAGCGCTTTCGGGTGTCAACCCTTCATCAGATAAAAACACATAAAAACTGAACAGATTTAAATACCATATCCACCAATGAAAATCAGTAAAAGACCCTCCTATTTTTAAGGGCGGGTTTCATAGGGATAGCATCGTTCAGACCAGGTTTCCTGTGAGCCATGAGCTCAATTATCCATTTGGATTCTATTAATTCTGTCAGCTGTTTGATATCCCCTCCCCTATTATTTAGCCTCACATTTACTATGGCCTTAAAACTAAATTTATGTGTGGGGTTATGCTCAATATGTCTATAAAGGGCATTGTGTGAGTCACAGTTTCTCACAGCAGAGAGGTGTTGTAACACCCTGACTTTGAACATGTTGTTCATTTTCCCCACATAAAAACTGGTACATGTTGTGCACTCAGCTAAATAAACCAAATCAGTAGTTCTGCAATTGGCCCTAGCTTTGAATGAGAAACCTTTCCCTGTCACTGGATGTACAAATACCGAATCCTTGTTGATATATACACATGCCTTGCACATCCCACAAGGTACACTACCCACTTGCACTTTGAAAAATGGTTTATTTACAGTCTGCTCCCTACATAAAATATCCTTTAGATTTTTATTTTTTCTATAACCAAACCTGGGCTTATCTCCAACTAGTCCTTTTATCTTGTCATCACTAATGAGAATGTTCCAATTTTTATGGACAATTTCACAGATCCCTTTAATGTCACTGCTATAAGTAAACATGACCTTTGGGTTAACATGACCAGGTCCATTTTGTAAGGATGGAACTGCGTCACCATCAATGCGATGTAGCTAGGGCTTAAAATCTCTACCCCTTTTGTACTTGTTGTTATTGGTCACTCTGCTAATGGTGCCCTCCTTATAACTCCTATCTATTAAACAACTATTCAAATTAGCTAACTCTCCTTCATAACATAAATCATCGGTGCAGATCCTAGAAATTCTACTGATCTGCCCCTGTATGATACTGGGGAAGATGAACCGTGGATGCATACTATTATAGCAGAGTAACGTATTCTTCCAACAGTCCTTCCTATATAGGCTCATGTTAAACCCTTCACAAGTCTGTGATATATGAACATCTAAAAAATCTGTATGTGTGTAGGAGCAATCCATAGTAAACCTCAAAAAAGAGGTCGTTGAATGTAGATAGGTGACAAATGTGTCTAACAAGGCCTTATCCCCCTTCCATAGGATAAAAACATCGTCTACAAAATGTTTGTATAGACAAATTTTATTCAGCCAATTATTATTTTCAAAAATAAATGCTTTCTCCCAGTGTGAAAGGACCAAATTAGCATACGTATTTGCACAGGGGGTACCATAGCTACCCTCTGTACTTGTCTGTATGCTTGTTTTACACCTAAAAATACATTATTATTAAGGACTATGGCCAACATGGTCTTCAAAAGGTTTATCCTACGATCGGGAACATCCAAATCCTTCAACAGCAGAGCAATGGCTTCAATGCCATAATCATTACTTATTACGGTGAACAAATTTTGTACATCAAGCGTCACCATCAAGTAAGTATCTAGTGGCCTGGCCCTAATGACCTTGCCTAATGCTTTTAAAAGGCCCCCCGTATCAATAAGGACATTTTCCATCCTGTCCACAAATGGTCTAAGGGTAAATTCAAGCCAGATGGAGACATTCTCAGTGACCCAACTCCTTCCCGTGACAATGGGACAGAGAGGTGGGTCAACTAAGGACTTGTGTATTTTAGGAAGAGCTTTAAAAAGTGGGGTAACTGGCTCCTCAATCAAGAGGAACCTAAACAGCTCATTGTGAATCACCATATTATATAACAGCTGTCTCAGATCATTGTGTACCCTATCCACCACTTGTTTAACTGCTAGTGGATTAATGGGAACACAAGTGTATACATCAGATAAAAGTTCCTGGATCTTTTGTCGATACCACAAGGAGTCTAAGACCACCACAGCTCCCCCCTTATCTGCCATCTTTATTGTGATATCTGAATTGTTGCTTAGGTCATATAACGCTTTACGTTGTGCCTCATTTAAGTTATAATATTTATTAGCTTGTTCTCCTTGGAATAGTTTCATTAAGTCCTGTTCACAACTATTAAGAAAAAGATTCATAGATGGAGTAAAGGGTGGTACAAAGCTGCTGGGCTGTTTTAATTTCAGTGGCTCAGGGTTACCCATACCAAATGTATTATGCAGGGCTAAACCCCTACAAAACATCATTAAATCCAAAACAACTTCATTGTATACACTCCCTCTACTAGGCACAAAAGAGAGGCCCTTATTTAATACAAATAATTCATTGCTGGTTAAAACATGTGTAGAAATATTATACACAATATTAGTATCACTGTTACCAGTCATTCCATTGTCCTTCTCTTTTTGCTGGTATCCCTGCCCTCGCTCAGGGAATGTTTCCAGGCTCCTTTCTTCTTCACTGGAGCCGGTAGGATGTCCAAAAAATGCCGCTCCACTGATCTACTGAAACAATTCCTCAGAAGGGCCAAAAATTTAAGAGCACCCAGGAGAGCTCCTACTCCTGCCTGGGACCTTAATTTTGTATTGGAAAAGCTCACCCTACCTCCTTTTGAGCCAGCTGCAACTGTGGAGTTGAAATTTATTTCTTGGAAAACAGCCTTCCTTCTAACCATCACTTCAGCAAGAAGGGTTTCTGAATTACAGGCCCTCATGGCAGTGGGGCCTTTCATGCGGACAGGGTGTCCCTCAGGACCAATCCTTCCTTTATGCCCAAGGTGGTATCCAGTGTGGCCCTTAATCAGTCCATTCATTTGCCAACCTTCTTTTCTAATCCACAGAACAAAGGGAGTGAATACTGCAGTCCTTGGTCATGCACAGACAACTTAGGTTTTACTTGGACAGGACCAAGACTCTCAGGAAATCTGAACAGCTGCTAGTTGCCTTTGCTGCAGGGGCAGAGGGAAATGCCATTTCAAAGCAAACCATTTCTAAGTGGATAGGCCATTGCATTCTTTTCTGCTATAAGCACCATGGAAAACCTACCCCACAGGGGATAAGATCCCATTCCACCAGGGCTGCATCTACTTCTACAGCCTTTCTCAGAGGTGTTCCTATCAGGGACATCCTAGAAGCTGCTACCTGGAGTTCTGCACATACCTTCACCAAGCATTACCACTTACCAATTTTTTTTTTAAATCCAGACTAGTTTTTCCACTGCAGTCTTGCAGGGCCTAATAGCTAGTCCTAATGCTCAATAACTGCCTCCTCCCTTCCTTAGCTTTGGGAATCTACCCAAATGTAATGGCTGCAACAGTGAAACATGAAGAACATAGTACAGTTGTGTACACTTATCATAAATGTAGATGTTCAAGTGTGTTCACTGTTGCAGTCCTGGTTACCCTCCCTCCAGCCCCCTGACTTCTATTGGCTATACCTCTCTTTTGTTTACTATTCTTAAACTTTCAGGTGTATTTGCTTTTTGTTGGAGGTGTAACTGTATATTTAATTGCTTCCCATTATGGGGGCACCTGACATCTGGGGCAAGTAAAACTGATGTAATGGCATCAGCTGCATGTTTTATACCCCTGACTACCTGACATCATGGAAGATGAGACAGCAACCGATGCAGGACCCAAGACTTTGATAATCAGGCTGACTGAGGACTACCTGCAAGCAGATAACCCAAATGTAATGACTGCAACAGTGAATACACTTGAATGTCTACATTTATGGTAAGTGTACACAACTGTACTTTACCCATCCACTCGTCCAGATTTCTGTTGAAGAGGGCCAGCAAGGTGCTCTGCTTGACATGAATGGAAAGCTTATTCCAGGGTATGGACAGACTTTGGGAGATGAACCTACCCCTCCAGCATGTTCTATTAATTGTGGTAATGAGGTTGTGATCTGTGGAGCATGTGGCATGGAGAGATTGGGATTTCTTAAGGTGTAGCATTTCAAGTTAGGCTGGGGTCACACATGGCTTTGTAAGTCAAGCAGAGATTACCTCTAAGTAGATGATATGAGACTGAGAACAGCTGAAGTTTCTTGAGTCTGTCCATATAGGACGTGTTTAAGGGCTAGGATCCTTTTTGTGAGGTACTTTTTCTGGCCTCTCCAGCTGTTGTAGGTGTTTGATCAGGTACATGTCAAATGGGGAATTATATTTGATGACTGGTCTAATGAGGGATGAGTAGAGTGGGATGATGACCTCTTTCTTCCAGGATGCGAAACCTTTGGTTATAAGATGTGCCACTTAGAAGGACTTTCTGACCACAGTGGCAATGTGGTGGTCAAAGGTGAGGTGGCTGTCAACCTGGGTGCTCAGATCTCTTATGGCCCCTTCAGTGTTCAGTTGGCTCCCATCAACATGGTAATTCATTGGAACTGAGTTTTTCCAAAGGGGATGATAACACATTTTTTTGCATTAAGCTTCAGGCCATGGTTCCGACACCAGTCTGAGAGAGACCCTTTTGCAGGATGTCTGCATCACTTGGGGAGTTGATAATGACTTGTACCTTGCAGTCATCAGTGAACTTGGTTAGCCAGAGTCCTTCTGTGTTGGCCTGGACTTCTGAGAAGTAGATGCCAAACAGGAGAGGGCCCAGGATTGAGCCCTGTGGGACTCCACTCATGATTGTCGACAGTCTGACTTGTAATCCACAACTTTCACTCTGTGGGTCCTGTCTGTGAGCCAATTTGCAACCCACCTAGTGATGTAAGGATTTATGCCTAGTTCAGAGAGTTTATCAATGCTACCTTAGTGGGGAATGGTATCAAAGGCCTTGGCCAGGTAGAGGTAGCCTGGATGCACTGCCATACCCTCATCCACAGCCTTGGTGACTGCCTCAAAGAAGTCAACCAGGCAGGATCTCCCCTTGACAAAGCCAAACTGTGTGAGGTCAAGAGTTTGGAGATTGCCTATATCTTTGTTAAGCAGGTCCATGATGATGCACTCCATAGCTTTGCATACCAGACTCATCAGGCTAATGGGGCAAAAGTTCCCAGGGTCTGTCTGTAGTTGCTCCCACTTAATGGAGAGGTATAACTGCAGCAGTGTACCATTCATTTGAGACATAGCCTGAGGTAAGTCTGTGATTGAACAGGGCACACAGATGTGGTGCCATTTCATTTTGTAGCTCATGTAGGATCCAGCCAGGGATATTATCAGGTCCAATGGATGCTGTATTCTTGGCTTTGGACAATGCAGCTTTTACCTGTGCCACAGAAATGGTGGGTACCAAGCTTTCTTCTGGTATTGTGGTAGAGCCCTTGGGGGGGCAAAGTTAGCACTGAATCTTTTGGCCAGTATGTTGGCTGTATCTGTTGGCTCAGTATAAGAGGTGCCTTTGTGCAATAACTCAGAGCAAATCTGGGCATTGCCTTGGAGGTTTTTGATATAGCTATAGAAGGCGTTGTGGTGGTTTTTGGTGTCATCTGCAATTGCCTTCATAGCTGGCTTTAGAGGATTTGATAAGGGATCTCAGCTATCTGTTGAGACTGATAAGGGAGGTTTTCCAGTCTAGTGACTTCATTTTTTCTGCAAAAGTTTCTTCCTTCTGTTGTAAAGTTTACTGATGGCTGGGAGCCACCAGATTGGCTTCCTTTTTTGGAGGAGGGCATCTTAGTTCTATTTGTTATGGCAAGTCCATGCATTTGTGTACATGCTCCTACAGTGCATTGGTTTATGATTTGGCAGTCATGCAGCTATTTACCATTGGCATGGGTGCTGAAAAGTTAGCCACTTCTGTTTTTAGGAGCCCAAAGTCAGATTTAGAGAAGCTTTTCAGGGTGGTCGCCTTAGTGGGGGTTGTAGGTGAGATGGAGATTTCCATGGTGATCAGTTTGTGGCCGGAATTAATCAGGGAGGAATTGACTATAGGTGTGGAGCAATGATCTCCCATGTTGGTGATAACCAGGTCGAGGATGTTGCTTCCTCTAGTGGGGGTCAGAATGAGCTGGTCCAGGGACTGGAATTGATAAATTCCAGAAAGTGTTGGGCCTGTACATTGGTACTTGAATAGTTTACCCAGTTGATGGAAAGGTAGTTGAAGTCACCCAGTATGAGAGTACTGGGTTGGACCTTGATAAATTCCAGGGTGCTTAGTAACTTGGAGTGAGAGTCTAAGGACTTGCTTGGGGTTCTGTAGCAGGCTATGACGTGTATTGCCATCTTACCCAGTGTTAGTTGTACCTGAAGTATCTCGGATGCATTATGTTGGGCTACCAGTCTAGAGGTGTGCTTATCCTTTAAGAATATGGAGACACCACAGCCTTTGGAGCTTCTGGCCCTATTCTGTGGCTGAAATATATGGAATGAGTTGTAGCATGGGAGAGTAGAGGTGCTTTCTGCCTCTTTAATCCAGGTCTCTGTTACAGCACAGATGTCAACATTCTCCATTTTGAGGAGAGCTTCGAGCGAGTGCATCTTGAGATTTAGACTTCTAGCACTGAACAGCAAGACCCTGAGATTGCATTTGTTTGTAGCTGTTACAGTGGCATTTTGGTCTTTGGAACACTGTCTAAAAAAGGCACTATAGAGGTGGCAAGAGCCTTAGCCAGTACCCAGAATCCCAGGGGTGACATGTCATCCCAGGTAGATACTGGATCCCCTTAGAATGGCACCAGAAACTTAGCCAATTGTTGAAGTCAATCATTTTCTGCTTATACTGTGGTGTCATTCTGGGTGATGGTAGAATGCTGCTCAGGGCTAGAGTCATACCTGCCTGTTACACATAATCCAAGAGTTCCATCACAAATATTTTCATGTAGTCCAGGGAGGGACAGCTCTGGTCATTCACACTCACATGGACAATGACAGAGTCATATTTCTACTTGTGGAGTGATCTGAGTGCATGTGTTATGTGGTGAATCCTGGCAAATGATAGACAACTGACTGACACCTTCTCCTTGTTCAACCTAGTGAGTGGGACATCACTGTGCCTCACAATTGAGTCTTCTATGATTAGTACATTGGGCAAAGTATTTTGCATTAAGGGTTAGGTTGGGGGGCACACTGTGGTGGTGAGCTGTATATTCTGGGGTTGGTGTTGTGTTGTGGTGGTCGAGTGCGTTTCTGTCCCTGGGGTCTCTGTTGTTTGGGTAAATTTTTACTGAGATGCTCAGCGAAGGGGGGTATATGGTTTGTGCTTCTATGAGTGGGTTGTGATGGTTGGTGTTTTGTAGGGCTGTGTGTTCTATGTAGTGAGTTGCAGATGTTGACCTTCTCCTCTTGACCAGCAACTCCGATCTTGGTTAGAGCAGGCACTGCTTCCAGTTTGGTGATATAAGTTCATCTCTCATATGTATGAGTGTTAGGAAGTAAGAGGAGAGGGTTGTCTGTGTAGATTAGACAGTTGCCACAGTGTTACAGAATGCCCAAATGCACCTGGCTAGCAGGAGAAAGCACAGGAAATAACCCTACAATCATACCAGGAGGGGTGGTCATAATTAATATGTACTGGTGCTGTTACTGTGTAGTAACAGCTAGTGCTGATAGCAGCTAAGTGTGCTACAATAAATGCTACAAAAGCCTATTAAAGTGCTAGCCAATTAAGCTAATTGATGTGCAAGAAGTTAAAGAACAAGCACATTCTAAGGGGAAAAATTGAAGAGCAGACTTTCTGGCACTGGTAATAGTTTACATCAGCTGAGCATTGCTGCACGGTGCACAAACCCACAAACATGGGCTTTTAAACCAGAAAGTTGAAAGGGATGGAAAAGCTGCCCAAACTGCCAATAAACTACAATTTCTAGACCAGAAACCACTCCTCTTGTTGTAGATAGGCTACCTAGTGGTTACCACTCCCACTGATAAGTTAGAAGGCTTCCCTCCAACACAGAAAGGTCTGGGTGCTCAAAAACTTACAAACAGTCCTGGATACAGCAAATCTGTATCTGGACTAGACAGGAAAGGCAGGAAACAAGATTAGAACTTTTTTTTTTTTTTTGCAGAAATGCACTTAAAACAGTAGCAAAAACACTTATAATGCAGTAGAAGCTAGCACACTTGAGTGTGTATCAGTATTAAGGCAAATACAGTTTAAATAAGTGCAGATAAATTAAAAACAACAAAAAACAAGTGCAGAGAGCAATAAGTTATGACAAAATCAAAATGAAGGCACTTAAGAGTATCTCTTTCTTCTTTTTTTGCTCTTGTAGTCTGCAGGATGCCAAATCTGGATCCACATTGCTTAAACAAGCCCAAACTCACACAAACATGGGCTGTTAAACCAGAAAGTTGAAAAAGATAGAAAAACTGCCCAAACAACCAATAAACTACAATTTCTGTGCCAGTAACCACTCCTCTAGTGGTAGATAGGCTACCTAGTGCTTATCACTCCCACTGATAAACTAGAAGGCTTCCCTCCAACACAGAAAGATCTGGGGGGCTCAGAAACTTACAAAACAGTCCTGAATACAATAAATCTGCATCTGGACTAGACTAGTTACAGGAAAGATGGGAAACAAGCCTAGAGCTTTTTTTATTTATTTTTTTATTTTTTTTTGCAGAAAAGCAGTTAAAACAGGGGAAAAACACTTTAAATGCAGTACAATCCAACAAACTTGAGTGTGTAGCAATATTAAGGCAAATACAGTTTAAATAAATGCAGATAAATTAAAAACAACAAAAAAAGTGCAGCAAGCAGTAAATTATAAAAATCAAAATGGAGGCACTTGGAGTATCTCTTTCTCCTTCCTGTTGCTCTTGTAGTCTGCAGGATGCCAAAACTGGATCCATGGAGCTTAAACAAGCATAAACCCATGCAAACACGGGCTTTTAAACCAGAAAGGGATGGAAAAAACTGCCCAAATAGACAATAAACTACAATTTCTGGGCTAGAAACCACTCATGTTGTGGTAAATAGGCCACCTAGTGCTTATCATTCCCACTGATATGCTAGAAGGCTTCCCTCCAACACAGAAGGGTCTGGGGACCTCATAAACTTACATAACAGTCTTGGATACAGCAAATCTGTATCTAGACTAGACTCATTACAGGAAAGGCAGGAAACAAGCTTAGAACTTTTTTTTTTTTTTTTTTTGCAGAAAAGCAGTTGAAAAGTAGCAAAAACACTTTAAATGCAGCCCAAGCTAGCACAATTGAGTGTGTAGCAATATTAAGGCAAATACAATTTAAATAAATGCAGATATATTAAAAATGACAAAAAACAAGTGCAGGAGCAGTAAATTATGAAAAAATCAAAATGGAGTCACAGTATCTCTTTCTCCTTCCTGTTGCTCTAGTAGTATGCAGGACACCAAAACTGGATCTGTGGAGCTTAAACAAGCACAAACCTGGGCTTTTAAACAAGAAAGTTGGAAAGGCTGGAAAAAATTGCCCAAACGGCCAAGAAACTACAATTTCTGGGCCAGAAACTACTTCTCTTGTGCTTACCACTCCCACTGATAAGCTAGAAGGCTTACCTCCAACACAAAAGGATCTGGGGGGCTCAGAAACTTACAAAACAGTCCTGGATACAGCAAATCTGTATCTGGCTAGACTATTTATAGAAAAGATGGGAAACAAGCTTAGAATTTTTTTTTGCCGAAAAGCAGTTAAAACAGTAGCAAAAACACTTTAAATACAGTACAAGCTAGCACACTTTAGTGTGTAGCAATATTAAGGCAAACACAGTTTAAATAAATGCAGATAAATTAAAAATGACAAAAAACAAGTGCAGAGAGCAGTAAATTAAGAAAAAAATCAAAATGCAGGCACTTAGCGTATCTCTTCCTCCTTCCTGTTGTGCTTGTAGTCTGCAGGATGCCAAAACTGGATCTGTGGAGCTTAAACAAGTGCAATCCCACACAAACATGGGCTTTTAAACCAGAAAATTGAAAGGGAAGGAAAAGCTGCCCAAATGGCCAATAAACTACAATTTCTGGGCCAGAAACCACTCCTCTTGTGGTAGATAGGCTACCTAGTGCTTATCACTCCCACTGATAAGCTAGAAGGCTTCCCTCCAACACAGAAAGGTCTGGGGGGCTCATAAACATAAAAAAGAGTCCTGAATACAGCAAATCTGTATCTGGACTAGGCTAGTTACAGGAAAGGTGGGAAACAAGCTTAGAACATTTTGTTTTGTTTTATTTTATTTTTTGAGGAAAAACAGTTAAAATGGT
The DNA here is from genome assembly GCF_019279795.1 of Protopterus annectens. Classification (NCBI taxonomy): domain Eukaryota; kingdom Metazoa; phylum Chordata; order Ceratodontiformes; family Protopteridae; genus Protopterus; species Protopterus annectens. The sequence continues at coordinate 984,765,369 of NC_056744.1, forward strand.
AGCAAAAAACACTTTAAATGCAGTACAAGCTAGCACACTTGAGTGTGTAGCAATATTAAGGCAAATTCAGTTTAAATAAATGCAGATAAAATAAAAATGACAAAAAACAAGTGCAGAGAACAGTAAAGTATAAAGAAATCAAAATGGAGGCACTGGTATCTCTTTCTCCTTTCTGTTGCTCTTGTAGCCTGCAGGATGCCAAAACTGGATATGTGAAGCTTAAATAAGTGCAATCCCATGCTAACATGGGCTTTTAAACCAGAAAGTTGAAAGGGAAGGAAAAAACTGCCCAAACGTCCAATAAACTAAAATTTCTGGGCCAGAAACCACTCCTCTTGTGGTAGATAGGCTACCTAGTGCTTACCACTCCCACTGGTAAGCTAGAAGGCTTCCTTCCCGCCAACACAAAAATGTTTGGGGGGCTCAGAAACTTTCAAAAGAGTCTTGGATACATCAAATCTGTATCTGGACTAGGCTAGTTACAGGAAAGGTGGAAAACAAGCTTAGAACTTTTTTTTTGTTTTGGAGAAAAGCAGTTAAAACAGCAGCAAAAATGCTTTAAATGTAGTACAAACTAGCACTCTCCAGTGTGTAGCAATATTAAGGTAAATACAGTTTAAATATATGCAGATAAATTAAAAATGACAAAAAACAAGTGGAGAGAGCAGTAAATTATGAAAAAGTCAAAATGCAGGTACTTAGATTATTTTTTTCTCCTTTCTGTTGCTCTTGTAGTCTACAAGATGCCAAAACTTGATATGCAGAGCTTAAACAAGAGCAAACCTACACAAACACGGGCTTTTAAACCAGAAGTTGAAAAGGATGGAAAAACTGCTCAAAAGGCCAATAAACTACAATTTCTGGGTCAGAAACCACTCATCTTGTGGTAGATAGTCTACCTAGTGTTTACTACTCCCACTGATAAGCTAGAAGGCTTCCCTCCAACACAGAAAGGTCTGGGGGAGCTAAGAAACTTACAAAAGAGTCCTGGATACAGAAAATCTGTATCTGGACTAGGCTAGTTACAGGAAAGGCAGGAAACAAGTTTAGAACTTTTTTTTGTTGGTTTTGCAGAAAAGCAGTTAAAACAGTAGCAACACACTTTAAAAACAATACAAGCTAGCATACTTGACTTTGTAGCAATATTAAGGCAAATACAGTTTAAATAAATGCAGATAAATTAAAAATGACAAAAAAACAAGTGCAGAGAGCAGTAAAATATTAAAAACATCAAAATGGATGCACTTAGAGTATCTCTTTCCCCTTCCTGTTTCTCTTGTGGTCTGCAGGATGCCAACACTGGATCTGTGTAGCTTAAACAGGCACAAATGTGGGCTTTTAAACCAGAAAGTTGAAAGGGATGGAAAAACTGCCCAAACAGCCAATAAACTACAATTTCTGGGCTAGAAACCATCCATGTTGTGATAGATAGGCTACCTATTGCTTACCACTCCCACTGATAAGCTAGAAGGCTTCCCTCCAACACAGAAAGATCTGGGAGCTCAGAAATTTACAAAATAGTCCTGGATACAGCAAATCTGAATCTGGACTAGACTAGTCACAGGAAAGGTGGGAAACAAGATTAGAACTTTTTTTTTGCAGTAAAGCAATTAAAACAGTGGAAAACACTTTAAATGCAGTACAATCCAGCAAACATGAGTGTGTAGCAATATTAAGACAAATGCAGTTTAAATAAATGCAGATAAATTAAAAACAACAACAAGGAAAAAAAACAAGTGCAGAGAGCAGTAAATTATAAAAAATCAAAATGGAGGCACTTAGAGTATCTCTTTCTCCTTCCTGTTTCTCTTGTAGTCTGCAGGATGCCAACATTGGATCCATGTAGCTTAAACAAGTGCAAACCTGGGCTTTTAAACCAGAAAGTTGAAAAGGATGGAAAAACTGTCCCAAAGGCCAATAAACTACACTTTCTGGGCCAGAAACCACTCCTCTTGTGGTAGATAGGCTATCTAGTGGTTACCATCCCCATTGTTAAGCTAGAAGGCTTCCCTCCAACACAGAAGGGTCTGGAGGGCTCATAAACTTACAAATCAGTCATGGATACAGCAAATCTGTATCTGGACTAGACTTGTCACAGGAAAGGTGGGAAACAAGCTTAGAACTTTTTTTTTCAGAAAAGCAGTTAAAAGAGTAGCAAGAATACTTTAAATGCAGTACAAGCTAGCACACTTGAGTTTGTAGGAATATTAAGGCAAATACAGTTTAAATAATTGCAGATAAATTAAAAACAACAAAAAAATGCAGAGAGCAGTAAATCAAGAAAAAATCAAAATGGAGGCACTTAGAGTATCTCTTTCTCCTTCCTGTTGCTCTTATAGTCTGCAGGACACCAAAACTAGATCCGTGGAGCTTAAATAACACTTAAAATTTAAACAGACTAAAAACAACAGCAAAATGTGCAGTAGAGAAGATGCAATTGAACACTTTATAGAACAAGTAGCAGAAAAACCAAGATGAAGTAATAGAGTTGATGGATGAAACACAAATACTGTAAAAGCAGCAAGCAGCTGAATAAGTTTTTTTTTAAGTAAAGTGGAAAAGGAGAAAAGAGGAACAGAAGATAATTCAAGGTTAAGAAACTAAGGGGGTTGGCCTTCTCAAATGCTCTCTCTGTATTAGGTAGAATGAGCTAATGACACTAGACTGGGAGAAGTGTCTCAGATTAAATTTACAGTAGGGGCGGGCAACTGCAAAGCCACCAAGTATAAGAACAATACACCAATAGGGAGGGATAGTGGGAAACTATGCTACAGCTACTAGATACACTATTTTAGGCAGAAAATACTACAGAAATGTTTATCACAGCAGAAAAACAGCAGTGAGCCACTAAATGAAAATTTTAAACAGATAAAGGAGCAGGGAGACTCTAGAGAATGCTTTTAACTGTAAACAAATTAGTTATATGATACATTCCTTGGCAGGAAATCAGAACAAACAAAGAGATGCTTAACAAATGGAGAACATTTCTAGTTAATACCTTTCACACAGTGAAACTAGCAAAAAAAAGCTTTACAAACAGTGTGACAGTAACAAATGTGATTTAACAGGCCCTGGGGAGACAATTTTAGTACAACTCTGCGGATTAGATTATAGCAATAAAATATATTAAAAAGTATACAGAAGACAATAAAACATGCTATAAATGACTAAAATAAGCAATAACTAGTAAAAATAAGCAAAAAAACAGGATACTTATTGTTATATGCCACAGATTAGAGTTGTGGTCAGTGCCCTCCTCTGCTCAGCTCAGTGTGTATGGACAGAAATCCTCTCAAGGGTAGGGCTTACATATTTCAAACGCAAAGGCATGTGGTTGTACTGCATATTCTTGAAGTCTAAAACCTCAGCTAGGCAAACTATGAAAATAAAAAAAGCATAACTTCAAACACAACTTTTCAAGAACACATTTTCATTTACTCAATGGTTATGTGACCTCAAAGTTGAACTTTATAAATTCAGTGTGAATGCACAAGAATTCACCATTCCCCTGCAAAAAAAAACATGCCTTTGTGTTTGAAATATTGTGGTTTGCATGAGCAAGATGTTTCTATTTGGACTTGTATTTTTGGAACTCATTGCTTTAAAAAATATCAAAGTGAGAAATACATCAAAGTTCATGAGCCCAAACTTTCCCTTTTGTAATGCACTTTTTATATAGTCTCTGGACACAGCAACAACAAAGGCTACTGTGAATTCAGAAAACATAGTTTCTGAACATTGTAGTGTTTTTTGCCAATTTTCAACAAATATCTAACAAAAATAGTAACACCTATAAAAATACTTAAGGCGCTCGATTTGTTTATGTAAGTAAAGTGTGACCTCAATCTAAACAGGATTTCATACACATTTTTTTCTGTTTTTATTAAAAGCAAATACATTTTAAAAGCCTATATGACCATAAAGGTAACAGCACAGATTTTGTTGCTGAAGGATTCCAATGAAAAAAGCTTGTAAAAGTACACTAATGACTAAAGTAACATAGGTTGCAGAGTGGTGTCCGCAGATGACACTGTAACAACTCTAGAACCATTGTACTAATTTAAGTGGCACTTTAATGTTTTATATAATTTTTTTGTTCCCTTTCTCATGACCACCAAGTGCCCATTGTCTATTAGGTCATTTATTCCTCCTTTCCAAATGCAAGCACTACGAGAGCGTGACATGAAGTGGGGATCATGACCATCATCCAGCAGGATATAAGATGTTTTTGAACACTTCTAATACTGTAACATTAGCTAAAAAGTGTGTTGTAATTCCTACTGTGCTGAGACAGTGTAGTTGTGCTCTTCTTTACAACCGAGACCCTCAACATGAAGGCTGTGCACTGTTTGGTAGACTTATGACTTGTGCATCTGGTATAGAAGTTGCACTTCTGAACCTTCCCTGAAGTGTTCTTGTGGTAGGATAGAAGCAACACCCTCTCTTCCGGACAGATAGGCTAACATCAGTTACTCATGTCTACCTCTCTCTCCACCTTGCTCCTTGTCAAATCCGGGTAATTCTGAGGAATAATCAGTCACAAAACCTGTGTATCACACAGCCAGCTGTAGTGACAGGTTATTTTTTTAATTATACAATGACTGGCCATTAATATTTCAAAACGAGCATACTGATTGGTCAGCCCAATCAGCGTGCTCATTGTAAATCCGAGCATATACCAACGGAAAAAGGTCCAGTTGCCCGGATTTTTTTCCACCGGTACACACTTTTTTTTTTTTTTATTTTTAGAGACAGAATGGAGAAAATACTAGGAAAATCAGGTATGTTATTTAAAACTAAAGACACATACCCGAGTTTCCTTGTATTTCCTCCATTCTGTCTCTCTCCTACCCTTAAATTATCCAAAATGTTTTTTTTTTCTTTTTTCTTTAAAAAAAAGAAAAGAAAAATGTTCTTTAAAAAAAAAGAAAAGAAAAATGGAGCAATGGAGACCTTCTTTTCTCTGTTGCTTCCTTTCCAAAGCATTGGTGTACTGAGTATGCATGGGAACACAAGTCCCATATGTATGCACAGTACGCCAAAAAAGGCAACAGGATATATACCAGCCACAGAAGAACAGCACGGTGTCATTATACAAAGACATTATTTAAGAAAAGTAAGTATTTTTTTTCTTAAATAATGTCATGGTATAATAGCAATAACCAACACTGTGGTGTGGTATGTTTAAGATTTACCCATGGTTGGCTTTATTTAATCACTCGGGTTTCACCCTCATGATTAAACCACACCAACCATGGGTAAATCTTAATATACCACACCGACGTTGGTTATTGCTTAATTAAACTATTTAAATTATTTGATTTAACTACAAAAATTACCTTTCTCCTGCATAATGCATTTTCCATAAAAACTGTAAGTAGAGTTGATCATTAACCCAGGAGACTATATTATCTGTGATTTCCTCAATTAAACAGCATTGAACAGAAGAATTATAGTTAGCTAACATAACTCATTTATGATTCCAAAATGTCACAGTATAAGATTTATGTCACTCATGAGTAAAATGGTAGTATAATCTCTAATGCATACAATACACAGTGCTTTAAATGTATATCATATACAAAACTACATTTAATACATAGTGTTGATCCTTAACAAAAATTATACTAAAGATTAACTAGATTTAAGTATTTATTATTTGCAGTGTGCTGTACTGAAATCAGTAAAGCTGAACCAAGAGGCCAGGCATATATGAACCTAGATATGTGATTTAGTCACGACTAGATATTGACAGCAGGCTAACAGATTAAGAATAGCTATAAAGGATTTTAGATGTTTAAATAATATTTTGAAATGCTATTGAAATCTCTAGCAAAGCTTGTGCATGTGGTAGGCAGGTAACCCCCATGTGACTTTCATGTACTGTGCTAAATTTAATAAGACTGCAAACATTAAATATATTCAAGCATAGGCATTTCTCTCAAGTCAGATAACAAGCCTGTAAACCTTTACTAGTTTATTAAAACATGCTTTACATTAACCTAAACTGAAAAAGTGGTACTGTGATTTCTACCCCTCCACCCACCCCAACTTACAGTTATACAGTAACTGAGAGTTAGCTTTGTAACCGAGTCTTCTAACATTGATTTGCAGTCAAATACACAGTCACTGACTATTAGCCTGATACCACACAAAATCAATACTTACTAGATAGGGATATAAGTACATAGCATTTTCCAACTTACTAGGACATCCCCTGGGAGTCTGGCATCATTATTTGACAAGATGCTTCCTTAAAATCACTTTAATTGCACCTTTAAAAAAAGCTTCTACTAGAAAGTTGTGTAATATTGCACACACAGTAGATGTTTTGCTGCATGTTTTTTAACTGTTCTGTAAGGTGCTAATAAATCTATTTGGACAGTGGATTTGGACTTTTCTCAGTCCACACACACATTGAAAGAGATTTCAGGTCTGTGGCGGAGCTGTGTTGTATGCATTCTGTGTCATGATCTGTGGCAGGGGTAGGAAATTAATTTTCCCAAGGGGCACATGAGAAACTGGGACTGTTTTGGAGGGCTGGACTAATAATCTGAACTCAATTCTGCTCCTTCCTCTTACGCACACATGCAACCCTACCTTCCCCTTATAAATGCACATGCCCCTACCTCCCTCTCACACACACACATGCCTGTACCTCCCTCTTACACACACACACACACACACACACACACACACACACACACACACACACACACACACACACACTCCTGCCTGCCTACTTCTTACAGACACGCACACACACCCCTACCTACCTACTTCTTACACACACACACACACACACACACACACACACACACACACACACACACACACACACACACACACACACACCTACCTGCCTACATACACACATGCACACACACCCCTACCTAACTACTTCTTACACACGTGCACACACACCCCTACCTACTTTCTACGATCCACTGCTGAGTATAAGATCCTTGAAAGCCTCATAAGAGCTTTGAGTTTAACATATAAATTGATCACATTCAAATATATATAAATACATATGTGTAATTCATACATCTGTGTGCACACAAGCACATACACACATATAATACATATTGTGACGCCCGTGCCTTGGCCCAGCAATCAATGACCCTCAATCCTCACCACTAACACCAGTGAGGGGCGTCTCATATAGGAGGAAAGGATAACAAATACACACAGTAAAGTGCAATTTCCCTTAAGGGCACACAGAGATCACAGTCAGTCCGGGGCTGGTCACTCCCTTGCTCTCTAGGTCCCCAGTAAGACTCCCCACTGGCACAGCTATAGGGTCCCGATCTCAGCCTAGTGGGCAAGATAAAACCTCCAGCACCCTCTCTGTCCAACCAGTGCTTCATGTCCCTGCCCAAGTAGCTGACACACAAGCACACACACACACACACACACACACACACACACACACACACACACACACACACACACACACACACACACACACACACACACACACACACTTTGAGAAGAGTTTATGTAACCACACAGACACTCCTGGGGAAGGCTGGCACAGGTTCTCCAGCTGTGTCCCTTTTTCCCAGACTATATGGTAGTACCAGCTACCACCACCCACTAATATTTATCAGCTACTCAAAGGCTCTTAAAAGGGTGTCCAATTATTACTATGCAATATTATTATCCAATTAGTAGTATAGCCCACAGCTAAAGCTATTACAGTGGCTTTGTACAATTTTACCAAAGGCATGCAAGTGCTCTAAAGAACTTACATTATCTCTACAAAAATGGCCACAGTTGAAAGGGTTTTAAAAATATTTAATAACAAATAGTCAAAACACAAGACAATATTTTTACTACACAGTGCTAGTCAAGAGTTCAGAGATCACAGTGAAATGCTTTAAATAATTCAGCAGTACAGGTCTGACATCACAGAAAAACACTTGCCCCAGGATTCATGAAGCTTGCACCAGGTGCAGGCGTAGCGTCAGCGATCTAACACCAAATATGGTCGCTGAGCGATTCACGTACGAGCTGTTTCCAGGTGCACTACCTGCGTACGCCACGCCTGCACAGCTTCCGGCACATGTATGCTAATCACCCCATGCACAGCAGTGTAGCATGCAAATGAATGTATATAGCGATTCAGGAAGTGGTGCAGGCATAGTGTAAGCATGCAGAAATGTAAACTGAAAAAAAACAGTTTACATTTTTCAAACATAAAATCGGAGCCATGACAGTGGACCAAACACATGTATTATACTGTTAATATATGCCAATGGCTAAATATACAGCCATTGGCATAAAACAACATGCACAAAATATGAAAAAGAACATTTAATATTATGCCCATACTAACGTGAAGTCCAAGCGCAGGGCATCGGTGCACAAAGGGGATCGCAAGGAATTTACAAAAATACTGACTAAAACTGTAATGAAACACATATGACGATTTCCCCCATAATAGTCAATGGCAGGCATGCCACACCATGCTCATGGCGCAAGGGTTGCTAAGGGGCACTGACAGTGTTATGCACAGTAGCTAGGAATTAGTAGGCAATGCCATGCAAATAAGAGGAGTAATACTGAATTGCAGATTTCCCGCTGGAGCAAGGATGCACAAAACAGCATAGCATTATAACACCGAGGTGAGCCCTTGAGATAAAAATGACATCAAGAGAGGGGTGTGTTGCCATTGCTGTAAGCACATTGGAGCATTGCTAACCTGGTTTGCCTGTTGCTAAGCAAAGCTGCAGGATAGGGGTGTGCTGAAGTAGCCATAGCTTGGCTTAGCTGAGAGCACACAAGGTAACCGAATGTGCATGTGAACGTGGATGAAAACGCGCTGTAAACCCAGTAAACGGCTGTGTGCAGCCGCATGCACCAGAGCGGAAACAGGAAGGATACGGGAAAAAGATAAGGAAATGCTGCAGCATGGAAATAGGAGAACAAATGAGTAATTAACACCTAGGAACCCACAGTGGGCCATTGACAACAGCTAACAAGGCTTCTAGCAGCTACCTGCAGAACAGGAAAGGGGAGGTGCCGTACTGCAAAGAAAACAGAACTGCCACAGCAGAACAAAGCAAAATTGCAGTAGATCATCTACAAAACACATTTCGCAACACATTCCTGGGTAGGGAAAGTACAAAACAAGAAAGCCAGCAGCTGGATGCATGCCTGTCAATGGGAGGGGATTCGGGACGAAAAGTGAAATAAAGAGCAACAGATAAATCTTGGCAGGCAAGCATAATTTAACACCAAAGGCCCCACAATTGCAATACTCACTGTAAAACCCATAATTAAGATACCCTGCAGCTGGAATTGCACATACACCCGTGACATCAGCAGCATCCAAAGCACAATAGTATAAAGTGTGAAAGCACCTCACACACACTTGTGTATTCCCAAACACTCTGCACCATCGGTGTAAACAGATAGGGAAACTTTTAAAATGTACATGTTAGGGGCTGCCATAGCTTTGATTCATCAGCATGTGTTGGAGACTGAAGGTGGTGTGGAGGATGATGCTGACAACCACCTCAGGCACCGGAGGAGGAGAAGAGTGCTCAGACCAAGGGTAACCTACCAGGGGCTAAATGATCTGGAGATAGTAGAGTGTGACAGGGTGGACAGGGACGCCATGCAGCAACTTGTTGAGCTGTGCTGGCCACACCTCAGAGCGAGAAATAACAGAGGGAAAACCATCGCAGTGGACATGAAGGTATGTGTAAGCTTGAGAATACTAGCCACAGGTACTTTCCAAAGGCCAACTAGGGATATCCTGGGGGTCTCACAGGCATCAGCATCCAGGGTACTCCACCAGTTCCTGGATGCCATGTTACCACATGCCAATGAGCGCATATACTTCCCCCAAATGCAGGAGGAGTTGGCCAGCAATGTGCATCTCTTCCACCATGTGGCAGAATACCCAGAGGTACTGGGTGCAATACACTGCACGCACATACACATCAAGTCACCACCCAGTGAGCAGGGTAGGTGCTACATAAACTGCAAGGGATACCCCTCCATCAACTGCCAGGTCATGTGCAATGCCCAGGGCATTATCATGGATGTGTGTGCTCCCAGCCCTGGAAGCTATCACGACTCCCACATCTGGCATGCCTCACAGCTCTATCAGGTATTTGCCAGGGGGGACACCCCATATGGCCACCTGGTGGGGGATGCTGGCTATGCACTGGAACCATGGATGATGACTCCCATTAGAAATGCACACACACCCATGCAAGAATGCCATAATGAGGCACATGCACAAACCAGAATCATCATAGAGTGTGTTTGGGATGCTGAAATCACAGTTTTGTTGCTTAGACATATCTGGTGGAGCCGTGCAGTACTCTCCAGTCACATGTGCCCATATCTTCATAGTATGTGCCATGCTACACAATATGATCCTGCAGAAACAGCTGAAGCAGGGACAGAATGATGAAGGTCCTCACAGCCCACCACCATTGCCAAGGGCCCCACAGGCACAGAGGTACTCAGACCATGAAAACCCTGAGCCAGCCCCCCAGTTTAAAAAAAAGGCCCCCGAATGGGAAGGGCCCCCCCCCTGCCCCAGTAAAAAAGGGGGCCCCCCCCAAAATTTGGGCCTTGGCCCCCAAAGGAGGGAACAAAAAAAACCCGAAAAGTTTGTTAAGGCATCTTTTTTTTGGACTGGGGAACAACCCCCTTCTTCCAAAACCTGCCCCCAAAAAAACCCCACAAAAATTATCTCTGGACACGGCAACAACAAAGGCTACTGTGAATCCAGAAAACATAGTTTCTGAACAGTGTAGTGTTTTTTGCCAATTTTCAACAAATATCTAACAAAAATAGTAACACCTTTAAAAATACTTAAGGCTTTCGATTTGTTTATGTAAGTAAAGTGTGACCTCAATCTAAACAGGATTTCATACACATTTTTTTCTGTTTTTATTAAAAGCAAATACATTTTAAAAACCTATATGACCATAAAGGTAACAGCACAGATTTTGTTGCTGAAGGATTCCAATGAAAAAAGCTTGTAAAAGTACACTAATGACTAAAGTAACATAGGTTGCAGAGTGGTGTCCGCAGATGACACTGTAACAACTCTAGAACCATTGTACTAATTTAAGTGGCACTTTAATGTTTTATATAATTTTTGTTTTTTTGGGGAAGGCTGGCACAGGTTCTCCAGCTGTGTCCCTTTTTCCCAGACTATATGGTAGTACCAGCTGCCACCACCCACTAATATTTATCAGCTACTCAAAGGCCCTTAAAAGGGTGTCCAATTATTACTATGCAATATTATTATCCAATTAGTAGTATAGCCCACAGCTAAAGCTATTACAGTGGCTTTGTACAATTTTACCAAAGGCATGCAAGTGCTCTAAAGAGCTTAAAGTATCTCTACAAAATGGCCACAGTTGAAAGGGTTTTAAAAATATTTAATAACAAATAGTCAAAACACAAGACAATATTTTTTACTACACAGTGCTAGTCAAGAGTTCAGAGATCACAGTGAAATACTTTAAATAATTCAGCAGTACAGGTCTGACATCACAGAAAAAACACTTACCCCAGGATTCATGAAGCTTGCACCAGGTGCAGGCGTAGCGTCAGTGATCTAACACCAAATATGGCCGCTGAGCGATTCAGGTACGAGCTGTTTCCATGTGCACTACCTGCATACGCCATGCCTGCACAGCTCCCGGCACATGTATGCTAATCACCCCATGCGCAGCAGTGTAGCATGCAAATGAATGTATATAGCGATTCAGGAAGTGGTGCAGGCATAGTGTAAGCATGCAGAAATGTAAACCGAAAAAAACAGTTTACATTTTTCAAACATAAAATCGGAGCCATGACAGTGGACCAAACTCATGTATTATACTGTTAATATATGCCAATGGCTAAATATATAGCCATTGGCATAAAACAACATGCACAAAATATGAAAAAGAACATTTAATATTATGCCCACACTAACGCGAAGTTAAAGCGCAGGGCATCGGTGCACAAAGGGGATCGCAAGGAATATACAAAAATATAGAATAAAACTGCAATGAAACACATATCACGATTTCCCCATAATAGTCAATGGCAGGCATGCTACACCATACTCATGGCGCAAGGGTTGCTAAGGGGCAGTGACAGTGTTATGCACAGTAGCTAGGAATTAGTAGGCAATGCCATGCAAATGAGAGGAGTAATACTGAATTGCAGATTTCCCGCTGGTGTAAGGATGCACAAAACAGCATAGCATTATAACACCGAGGTGAGCCCTTGAGATAAAAATGACATCAAGAGAGGGGTGTGTCACCATTGCTGTAAGCACATTGGAGCATTGCTAACCTGGTTTGCCTGTTGCTAAGCAAAGCTGCAGGATAGGGGTGTGTTGAAGTAGCCATAGCTTTGCTTAGCTGAGAGCACACAAGGTAACCGAATGTGCATGTGAACGTGGATGAAAATGCGCTGTAAACCCAGTAAATGGCTGTGTGCAGCACGCACCAGAGCGGAAACAGGAAGGATACGGGAAAAAGATAAGGAAATGCTGCAGCATGGAAATAGGAGTACAAATGAGTAATTAACACCTAGGAACCCACAGTGGGCCATTGACAACAGCTAACAAGGCTGCTAGCAGCTACCTGCAGAACAGGAAAGGGGAGGTGCCGTACTGCAAAGAAAACAGAACTGTCACAGCAGAACAAAGCAAAATTGCAGTAGATCAGCTACAAAACACATTTCGCAACACATTCCTGGGTAGGGAAAGTACAAAACAAGAAAGCCGGCAGCTGGATGCATGCCTGTCAATGGGAGGGGATTCGGGTTGAAAAGTGAAATAAAGGGCAACAGATAAATCATGGCAGGCAAGCATAATTTAACACCAAAGGCCCCACAATTGCAGTACTCACTGTAAAACCCATAATTAAGATACCCTGCAGCTGGAATTGCACATACACACCCAATGACATCAGCAGCATCCAAAGCACAATAGTATAAAGTGTGAAAGCACCTCACACACACTTGTGTATTCCCAAACACTCTGCACCATCGGTGTAAACAGATGGGGAACTTTTAAAATGTACATGTTAGGGGCTGCCATAGCTTTGATTCATCAGCATGTGTTGGAGACTGAAGGTGGTGTGGAGGATGATGCTGACAACCACCTCAGGCACCGGAGGAGGAGAAGAGTGTTCAGACCAAGGGTAACCTACCAGGGGCTAAATGATCTGGAGATAGTAGAGCATTACAGGGTGGACAGGGACACCATACAGCAACTTGTTGAGCTGTGCTGGCCACACCTCAGAGCAAGAAATAACAGAGGGGAACCCATCCCAGTGGACACAAAGGTATGTGTAAGCTTGAGAATACTAGCCACAGGTACCTTCCAAAGGCCAACTGGGGATATCCTGGGGGTCTCACAGGCATCAGCATCCAGGGTACTCCACCAGTTCCTGGATGCCATGTTACCACATGCCAATGAGCACATATACTTCCCCCAAATGCAGGAGGAGTTGGCCAGCAATATGCATCTCTTCCACCATGTGGCAGAATACCCAGAGGTACTGGGTGCAATAGACTGCATGCACATACACATCAAGTCACCACCCAGTGAGCAGGGTAGGCGCTACATAAACCACAAGGGATACCCTCCATCAACTGCCAGGTCATGTGCAATGCCCAGGGCATTATCATGGATGTGTGTGCTGGCAGCCCTGGAAGCTATCACGACTCCCACATCTGGCATGCCTCACAGCTGTATCAGGTATTTGCCAGGGGGGACATCCCATATGGCCACCTGGTGGGGGATGCTGGCTATGCACTGGAACCGTGGATGATGACTCCCATCAGAAATGCACACACACCCATGCAAGAATGCCATAATGAGGCACACGCACAAACCAGAATCATCATAGAGCGTGTATTTGGGATGCTGAAATCACAGTTTTGTTGCTTGGACATATCTGGTGAAGCCTTGCAGTGCTCTCCAGGCACATGTGCCCACATCTTCATAGTATGTGCCATGTTACACAATATAATCCTGCAAAACAGCTGCAGCAGGGACAGAATTGTGAAGGCCCTCACAGCCCACCACCATTGCCAAGGGCCCCACAGGCACAGAGGTACTCAGACCATGAACACCCTGAGCCAGCCCCAGTAGGCAGACGGAGGCATGCCCAGTATGCCCATGCCTTGGCAAAGAGGGAACATATAGCACACACACTGACAGTGTAGGCACCTATGGACTGACACCCTTCTCCACCTGCACACACAGTAAACATGGATGGCACACACACAAGACCACCTGTAAATTGTCATGTATAGGTGGTCTACTGTGTGCATCCTACAGAGGCAGCCCTCAACTATTGCACACACAACCGCTATTGGCACAAGGTAAGTCAACACCTGAACAGTAAATTAAGCTATCAGCATGTGCTGATACTGTATGTATAGGTTCATAGGTACATAGGTAGGTATTTGGCTAACTGCCCAAGGCCATTCATATGCCTAGCCGAAATGTGTCAGCTGTCGCCACCCCATTGATTAACTAACTGTCCCTCTGTGGAGCAGAGCCAATTGCAGGATCCTGGGGTGTACCCACTGTTCCCCATCCAGTCTGCAAGGTGTCCCTGGAGTGTTAGTGAGGGGCTCCATATAATGTAATCAGGGATGTAGTTCCAAAGCATGGGGAGTACCTGTGACAGGAATCTGTCACTCCAGCATCTTCCAGTTATGGTTGTGGCAAGGTTTAGCTCATTACAGTGTGTGGCTCACTGTGACATGGATTCCCATAGGTGGAGCATATCCATTAAGCCTGACTTGGACATGGCTTTGTTGGGCAGCAAAGATCATCTCTGAGTAAACAAGATGCCACTGAGTAATGCAAGAGTTCATGCAGTCTGGCAGCATAGGACACATGTCTGAGGCCAGTAATGCTCTTGGCGAGGTATGTTCATGGACCCTCCAGCTGTTGGATGTGTCTTCTGAGGTACATCCCAAATGGGTTATCATACTCGATGATGGGATTGATGAGTGATGAGTAAAGGGGCACAATAACCTCAGTATGTCTAGATGCAAACCCTTAAGTAATCAGATGGCCTACATAGACAGATGGCCTAAGTACTTTGGAGATATGATTGTCAAAGGAGAGATCACTATCTAATGTAGTCCCCACATACCCATTACCTCATCTGTATTAAAGTGGCTGCCACTCATGTGTTAATATGTGGGTGTTTAGTTTTCCCAACATGGAATGACCATGCAGTTCATGGCCTTTAGCTGGAGGCCATGACTGTGACATCCTGTGTTGGTCTATGTGAGGCCCCTTGAAGGATGTCTGTGACAGCTGGACTGTCAATTATGGCCCCCAGTTTGCAGTAATCACCAAACACGGTCTGCTGTAGTCCACCTGTGTTTGCCTGTACCTCTGAGAAGTATATGGCAAACAGTAGGGGTCCCAGGACTGAGTCCTGTGGGACACCAGTTGTGACTGGTTAAGAGTTGGACCTGGAGGCTGCTAGGCTTACCATGTGGGTTCTGTGTGTAAGCCTGTTGGCAACCCAACCTGTGATGTATGGGTGTATGTACTGGCTGGTGAGTTTATAAACAATACCTGAGTGGGGAATGGTGTCATAATCCTTAGCGAGGTCCAGGTAGTATGTGTGAACTACCACACCCCACACCTAAAGTCTAGGTGACTGTAAGACATCAAACAGGTTCAGTAGGCATGATCTGCACTCATCAAGCAGACCTGGGTTGGGTCGAGTGTCTGGAGGTTCCCAATGTCTCTGTTAATGAGTTCCATGATGATGCTCCATAGCCTTGCAGACCAGGCTAGTCAGGCTTATAGGGCAATAGTTCCTGGGGTCCGTTGTGGCGCCACCTTTGTGGAGTGGGATCACTGTTGCTGTGTGCCACTCTGTGGGTATGTAGCCTGTAGAGAGTCTGTGTTTGAACAGTGTGTTTAGGTGAGGGGTTAGTTCATTTGGAGCTCATGTAAGACACAGCCTGGGACACTGTCTGGTCCCATTGAGGCTGTATTTGTGGCTTTGGATAGGGCTGTTTTATCCTGTGTGTCAGTGATTGCTGGGGCCATACATTCTTCTGGTATGGTTAAGGGCCATTTAGGGGTTGAGAGGGGTGTGAAGTTTGCACTGAACATGTCTGCCAAAATGCTGGCAATATCAGTCAGTTCAGTGTATTTTGTGCCAGTCTGCACCAACTCTGAGCAGATCTGAGAGTTCCCACTTAGGTTCTTGACATAGCTAAAGAACACTTTGTGGTTGTCTGTAGGGTCCTTGGGAAATTGTCTTTTGAAGCTAGCCTTGGATGATTTCATGAGGGATCATAGTTTCTTGCTGATACTGATCAGGGATGTCTGTCCTTCTAGGGATTTCACTCTTATCTGTACTAGTTACCTCCTACTATTGTAGAGCCTGTGTATGGCAGGGGTCCACCAGACCAGTTTCCTGTTCTTGGAGGAGTGAGTCTAGGTTAGACTTGGGATAGCATGATCCATGCATTCCTGCAGATGATCATAGAGTGCCTTTGTATAGGTTTCAGCATCTTGGACAGCATTGTCCATTGGCATGGGGGCTGTGAACCATTCCACCTCGGGCATAAGCAACGTGAAGTCTGCTTTGGAAAAGATTTCCATGGTGGTTTCCTTGTTTGGGGTTGTGGGCAGAATGTGAATATCCAGAGTGATTAGTCTATGGTCTGATCTAACCAGCGAGGGGTTGACGTCGGGTGTGGAACACTGGTCGCCCATGTTGGTGATGACCAGGTCCAATATGTTGTTCCCTCTGGTGGGGGTGTAGACCAGTTGTTCCAGGGCATTTGAGTCGAGAAATTCTAGGAAGCGCTGGGCAAGGGAGTTAGTACTCGAGTAGTTCTCCCAGTTAATGTTTGGGTAGTTGACATCACCCAGTATTAGGGTGTTTGGTAGGACCCACATATTTCCCAGTGTCCCTGGAAATGCAGAATGTGGGTCCTGGGTCATGGTGGGTGATCTGTAGCAAGCTACAATTTGGATTGCAGTGTTGCCCATTGTCAGTTGCACTTGGATGATCTCTGATGCATCGTGCTGCGCCACTAACCTGGAGGTGTGAGTATCCTTGATGAATATGGATACACCCCCGCCTTTTGTGTTCTGGTCTGGGTTCTGTGGCCAAAAGGTGTGGTATGAGTTATAGCCTGGTGGTGCTGGGGTGCTCTCTGGAGCCTTAAACCGGGTGTCTGTTACTGCACAGATATCGATGTTCTCCATACTGAGGAGTGCCTCGAGTGTGTGCAATGTGAGGTTTAGACTTCTGGCATTGAGTAGCAATACCCTCAGTTTCTGGTTACTTGTGCTATGTACGGTGGTGGGTTTGTCTTATGAGCCTTGCCTAAAAGTCCACCTTGCCTAATATCCACCTCTCTACTATTGTTTGCAATCAATGACAGCTGTGCATGTGTACATGTTCTGCAAATGTGTACTGACCCTTGTTACAGGGCTGTGCCAAATGGCTATGTGCACACCTACATAGAGTGGATATTGACAGTAGAGACACACTGGTTGAACATGTAGATTTGTGTAGCCTAACCTCTCATTGCCAGACTAACAGCTGCTTGGAAATATGTTGACAGTACTGGTAATGAAACAGGGTGCATATCATCTTTAACTCCAGTGTGACATCTGCAGTAGGCATGTAAGATGTAGGAAACTGCTGCCCATGTGTAATAGCAGCTTCATAGGTGATGGCGTACACTATCTGATTATATCCTGATCATGTCGATAGTGGCAGCAGAGTCTATTGATATTTGACTCTGTGTGGGGAGTGGGTGTCTGTGCCCAACAGAGCTCATGGTTCTGCTGGGTATGTGAGTTTATACCCAGACAAGGATACAGCCCTGTTCACACTTGCATCATCTGTAATCAACTATCAGGATGTGATGTGGCCCTCAGAGGGGGATTGCTACTAAAGGTAGCTACCATGTTCCTGTAATAGCTAGTGTTGCCACGTCCATAACTCAAATATTTACATGTGAGCATCACTGTCTAAAACATCTTCATAAGCAGTAAGTATACTAAATACAGTATGTGGTACTTGTAGTACTGAATGCTCATACAGGCATGTCCACTACTCAGCTACTGGTGTTTACTAATGTCAGCTTTGTGTATGTGGCCATCCTGGGGGAATGCAATCTCTATGCCATGTACACTGCCAAACCCGCCTAACACCACACCCCACACATTGTCTGGGATGCAGCTACAGGGGTGATCTTGGAGGCAGTCCATACTACACCCATGACTGGACTAGACAGTCAAGAGGTGTAGGTTAACACATGCATCTCATCACCACAACCAACACATACCCTTACCAGAACACAGTAAGGACACACACACATTCCACCAGATATCACACACATCCACAGAGGCCTCTAAGTATCTGGCCAAGCAAGAGGCCTCCCAAGTTGGAATAGACAGACAACAGAATACAAAGACTGTACAACATAGTTCGCATAATTGTGACACACCTCAGAAAACGTGGATGGAAACATGGCCAACAGTACTCATTTGTGAATGCAAACCCTAGCACTATGTTACACACCAAGCTATATGAGGGCAAACATACTGTCAACTGCCTGTCTGCCATGATTAGCCACATACCCATACACTCCGACCACCTTTAGAACTATACACATGTCTCTGGCATATGCTATGTTGTTGTGCAGGACCTGTGATGCAGTAGCCTGGACTGCATGGAAACACATGTAGGAACTGTCAGGTCATGTAGCCCATGCAGGTATGTCCCAAGGCCTGGGTAGCATTCTGCCAGTGGCCAGAATGATGCAGCAGTACAGGGACAAGGATTGTATTCCACAATCGTGACATTTACTGGTGTAATTCAAAGAGTATCCAGCATCTCTCTGCCTGGGATAACATGGTTGATAGACCATGATGCTTTGCCAGACAGGGTCTGCACCTGTCACCCCTGAGAATCTGGATACTGGCAATGGCCCATGCATCCCCTATAGTGCCCTCATCATGCCAGGTTCAAGTGAAAGTCCACTGGTGCAACAGGGACAGCCAAGAAATAAACTGTGGGTCTTGCTACTCAATGATACAAATCAGGTACTCAATATGGACTCACAGCAATCTGAAACATGGAGAACATATCTGTGCAGTGATTGAGATATGGTTCAATGCTTTGGAGAGCACCCCTGCATGACCATGTTATAACACATACCTCACCTCTTGGCCAACATCCTTTATTGGAACACATGGGCCACAGGTGTGTCCAACTTCCTGAGGGATATGTACACCCCCACGCAAGTTGCACTTGCACAACGTAAGATGCATTATGCTGAGCAACTACCTTTGTGCCAAAGTGTAATCCAAATTGCACCTTGTGACAGATCATCCACCATGCCTCAGAAATCCCAACTGTCATTGTGCTGTAATGGGGAATACCAGTTGTGAGACAGGACACCATAATCATGGCCACTCAGCTATCCCATTATGAACTGGGAAGACTCATCATGTACCAACACATGTGCTCAATGCATGTTGGATGTCATCAACACCAATGACCTGGATCACCATAGTCACACCAACAGGGCTAACAGTATGCCACACATGGTCAGTCTTCAAAGCCAATGTTATGCTCCTTAAGAGCAAAGTGGTGACTGTCATGGCACCCATGCAGATGTACAATGCATGTGCAAATGCTGGGTCCTACACAAATGCACTTTAGGCACTCACATATGTGCAGTGATCATGCCATTGAAACAGAAACAGGATTCAAACAAACACAACCATGAAGGCAAACCGGTGGTACCCTGCCTTAAACTGTACCACAGAAGGTAGTAACTGTTGCAAGGGTCAACACACATGAGTGGAAGTTGATCCATGGTCAGCCTCAGTAAGATGCAGATACACCATATAATGCCACAAAGCTACTGTGAAACTACTCATCCACATATTATGAGGCCAAACACAGAGGATTCCATAGCTGTGTCATGAAACATAATGGCAACAACAAGACCTGCTGTGCTTCACAGCACTATGGCATGAGAGGTACTGCACCTACGGAAATAGCACCTGTTCAGCCAGATAGGGTCTTGGATAACATAAACACACTGTCCCCCCAACAGGTACACATTCATATATCCATGTACACTACAGAGCCCTGTAATAACAACTATGCAGGTACAAGCTGCACTCTCTAATGCCATACATACAGGCTGCATGGGACCTGTCCACATTCCAGGTTATATCCTACACAAATGTCAAAACAATCTGCTCCCCACATAAACATCTTGTACAATCATAGCTTCATGTCAGGCTGTGTACACACTCAATGGTGCACAGCAACAGTCATCTGTTAATGCTGTCAATATCTGAGGGACCCTGGTATGTGTACAGCTGACCTGGTTACAAACAGTGGTATCATTGCATTGCATAACACATAATGTAACTGTGTCAGTACATGGGTACTCTGCACAGTTGTTGTAGGGCTAGGTACAGTCCACCAGTCAAAGGTTACTTGGTGTTGTTCCATTACATGTCATACCACATGTATGGATGTGTGTTGGTGGTCTGAGGACATGGTGGTGTCTGAGGATTACATCCTAGAATGCAGCTTTTGACACTGTGACCTGCACCTGGCTCATCTGTGATGATATATGTTGGAGTACTGGTCTGTACATGTGAGTAGCCATTATGAATGTGGGGACACCACCACCTGGAGTGGTCCATACCAGTGTTATGGCCCACATGTCTGGTTCTGAGTTATATGGTGGTAGTGCTATTGTGCACAACAGAGCCATCAGCCAGGTGTTCCTCACTGCACAGATGTCAGTATTCCCCATTGTAGGTTCAACAGTGAGCAGCTGTGATTATGACAGCAACACATCTAGCACTGGTTAGCATAAGCATACAATGCAATTGTCTTCTAGGTGTCAGGGTGTTATCCTGTGTTTAGGTCATTTGCCTTGGAATGGCACTATATGGGCAAATGCGAACGAGGTATTATCAACACTCCCTTGAATCATGGATGCATGTGATCTGTGACAAAGGCTTGTCTTCTGTCAGTCATGTCATCCCAGACTGACAGACACTGGACAACCTCGTAATTACAGCAGGACATTGGCTCATTGTGTTGGTCAAGCAGTTGCCATTCCTAGCATGAAATCACTGCGAGTGGTAGTATTGTGCTTGTTATAGACTGATACATCTAAGGTGTCGGACAGCAGCAGGTGTTGTGTAGATGACCAGTGTCAGATACATGTAGTGCAGCATTCCTGCTAACAATGACAACTACTAACACCGGAGACCATTACAACATGTTCTGTACATCTAACTGTATGAGCATGGCCACTGTGGCCTTCCGTGTTTAGAATCAGAGTGCATCCTAAACAGCCCTGTGCTACTAAGTGTATGAGCATGCCCAGTATAACCTTGTGTATTTGGACTCATAGTGCATTCCAAACAGCCCTGTGCTACTAAGTGTGTGAGCATGCCCACTGACACCTTGTGTAAGTTATGTGCTACTATGTGTATGAGCATGGCGATTGTAACCCTGTATAGTGATAGTAGTCATCCATTCCACAGAAGGGCATACTCCTGTTCAGGATGGACTCCTACGTTAAACACACAGGTTCACAGCTATGTACATCATAACTGTCAGCATCCCTGTTGATGTCCGCAATCCTAGAAGGTCATGATGACTGCCTTGGAATGTGTAATCTCTGTGGCACAACTCATAACTGCGTAGTACTGTAATAGTGATCTGTAGATAGGCAGGTGTTCTGATCCCATCACTGGTGTGTGCGTGTGTCCGTCTGCTGGTGGACAGAACAATGCTTTTTAGAGTACTCACACTCCGTACAATTCCTATACTCAACTTTTCCAAGGCTGATGATGTCACCCACCTAGGAATACTCCTCTGGGATTGCTGTGACCCAGTAATTTCGATAGCATGTTCTGTAACTGCGTAATGCTGTAGTGTGATAAAGTAGTTAGGTCGGTCTTCTAATCCCAGACATGTGTGTGTGTGTGTGTGTGTGTGTGTGTGTGTGTGTGTGTGTGTGTGTGTGTGTGTGTGTGTGTCCATCTGCCGGTGGACAGAACAATGCTTTTTAGAGTACTCACACTCCGTACAATTCCTATACTCAACTTTGGCAAGGCTGATGATGTCACCCACCTAGGAATACTCCTCTGGGATTGCTGTGACCCAGTAATCTCGATAGCGCATTCTGTAACTGCGTAATGCTGTAGTGTGATAAAGTAGTTAGGTCGGTGTTCTAATCCCAGACATGCCGTGTGTGTGTGTGTGTGTGTGTGTGTGTGTGTGTGTGTGTGTGTGTGTCTGTCTGTCTGCCGGTGGACAGAACAATGCTTTTTAGAGTACTCACACTCCATACAATTCCTATACTCAACTTTGGCAAGGCTGATGATGTCACCCACCTAGGAATACTCCTCTGGGATTGCTGTGACCCAGTAATCTCGATAGCACATTCTGTAACTGCGTAATGCTGTAGTGTGATAAAGTAGTCAGGTAGGTGTTCTATTCCAAGGCATAGCAGGTGTGTGTGTTTGTCAGTCATATCCTATGTGTTGGTGGCTGTGAGTGGCTAGCCACTGGATGTGTTGAGGAGCATGTTTTGTTGTTTCCCTATATAGTGGCCATAAATGTCACAATCAGCCAAGAGACTGGGTTGGCAAGACATACCCATACATTTGGCAATAGGCCTGGTGAGTAAAGTCAGCAACCCTAATATTACCCTGAATACAGTCTGAACCCGTGTGTCACACAGAAACACACTTGCCTTGGGATTAACACCAGTACATAATACAGGAGTCGCTGGTGGTTTCCTTTTCATTCTTGTCTAATGCTTTGGTGTCATGAAGTTTGTTCTTGAGATATATATTCTATATCTATGTATGTGTGTGTGTGTGTGTGTGTGTATATATATATATATATATATATATATATATATATATATATATATATATATATATATATATATATATATATGGACATTAACACACATACATCTACGTGATGGAATACATGTCCTATACTGTTGAATGCCTGTGCTGGATGATATGTACGTGATAACATCCGATGTATGTATATCTGCCATGGCTTAGTGGTAAAGCACATTGTCTGTGGTGTGCAGGGTCCTGGTTTTGAGCCTTACAGAGGCTGGTTGTTTTGTTGCTGGGCAGAACAAGGGCCGTTGAATACTGTGTGAGTAAGGTGCTTTTAAGCAGTTGTGTGCGGGTTTGCGCGACGGTAAGCAGTGGTTAGTTTTGGGGAGGCTCAGTATGGGTCATGTAACTATGCATTAGCAGGCAATCCTATGCAAATGAGGTAAAGGATAGTGAATCCCGGTTATCCCCAGGGTGTGAGGCAGGTCCCAAGAGTGTATGTGTATAGATAGCCGGGTGCAGGACTCAGATATAGGTGACATCATGGGGGGTGTGTCAGGCATACTGTACGTGGATTGGAGCCCTGTGGCTCAGGATTGCTCCTAGCTTAGCATGGCTAAGCTAGGGGTGTGTCTATACCTGCCTAGTGCAATTGGGAGGGACAACAGCAGTAGGAGAGTAATCAAGGTGAACTAGCTGAGCTGACAGGTGATATGTATCAGAATCAGCCGATTACAGGGGCAGCAGACCAGCCCAGCCCAGAACACTACTATAAACTAAGCAAACACCTTCCCCTCTGGTTTTTCCACACTCTACACCACCGGTGTATACATGCAGGGAAATTTTAACAAACAAACCTACGAAATGAGAAGGGCTGCAGCAGGCAACATAGACCAACATGTGCAAGAGGCTGAGGGTGGTGAAGATGTGAATGCTGCCAAACAACCCTCAGTGAGGAGACAGAGAAGAGTGTACAGACTCAGGGTAACCTACCAGGGGCTACATGAGCTGGAGATAGTGGAGCACTATAGGGTGGACAGAGACCTCCTACAGCAGATTGTTGAGCTGTGCCAGCCACACCTGACACATCAAACAGGCCGAGGGGAACCCATCCCAGTGGATACCAAGGTATGTGTAGGCCTAGGTATACTAGCCACAGGTACCTCCCAAAGCACAACTGGGGATATCATGGGGATCTCACAGGCATCAGCATCCAGAGTATTCCACCAGTTCCTGGATGCCATGTCAGCACATGCCAGTGAGCACATATATTTCCTCAACACACGTGAGGTGTTGACCAGCAATATGCATCTCTTCCACCAAATAGCAGACTACCCTGGGGTAGTGGGTGCTATAGCCTGCATGCACTTATGCATCAAAGCACCACCTGGTGAGCAGGGTAGGGCCTACATCAACCACAGGGGCATCCCCTCCATCAACTGCCAGGTCGTATGTGATGCCCAGGGCATTATAATGAATGTGTGTGCTGGCTGCCCTGGAAGCTATGACGATTCAGAAATATGGCATCTGATGCAGCTGTACCACAGCTTTGCCAATATGGACATCCCCTACGGTCACCTAGTGGGGGATGCTGGGTACCCACTGGAGCCGTGGCTGATGACACCCATCAGAAATGCACACACACCTGAACAACAATGCCATAATGAGGCACACGCACAGGCCAGACATATAATAGAGCATGTGTTTGGGATGCTCAGGTCACGGTTCCAGTGTCTGGACACATCTGGTGGAGCCTTGCAGTATTCACCAGCTACATGCACCCAAATTGTTATGGTATGTGCTATGCTACACAATATGATCCTGCAGAAACAGCTGCAGCAGGAACAGCATGGGGCAGGGCCACACAGCCCCCCACCAATGCCAAGGCCTGTACAGGCACAGAGTGACTCAGAGGAGGAACAACCTGAGCCTGACCCAGTAGGCGGAAGGAGGCATGCCCAGTATGACCTGGCCTTGGCAAAGAGGCAATGCATAGCATATGCACTGACACAGTAGGGACCCAGGGAATGTCACCCTCTCTGACTTGCACAGACAGTAAAAGGGATGCCAAACATGACACTACCTGTGCTCAGCCATGTATAGGGAGTGTACTATGTGCATCCGACATAGGCAGCCCTCCAGCACCATCCTCAAGTCTGGCACACCCTCAAGGTAAGTCAATCAACCTACCAATTGCCAAATGTAGTAGAATGTGTTGGTACCTGTAGCTATGGTATGGATGTGAGCATGCAAGGGAATTGGGTGGCCGAATGTTAAGGCAGCAGACAGTAGACACCCATAGTGGCACCATGACATCTGTAACACATACTGGAGTCACCATAGTAGCCAGTACTACACAGGGTGACAAAACCCACTGCAGGTAATGGGCTGAGCATCATGTGTGTCCATAAGACCCACACAAGTCTCAACCAGCTGGACAGGTGTAGACCGACACAAACAAATGCTGTACTATGGCCTCTGAATGTGCCCTATGGGTAACCCCTCCCACAGACCCACACAGACAGACTACAGCAGGCCAGGCAGTTGGATGTAGGTTGTGAAGGCTAGGAAGTCAGAAACTAATATGTTGGTAATTAAAGCTAAGATCTGTAGTACACTGGTATGCCTCTAGCCAGCACAATAGGTAAGACTACACACTGAAATGGAGTGCCTGACATACCAGTACAGTACTAGCAAATGTGTACAAGTGTCAGGTGTGCCCCCCATCCAATGTACACTTATAGCAACAGTCAGGTGTGCCCCCCCGCTCCTGTGTAGGAATGTAGATACAGTCAGGTGCCCCCCACTATGCAGAAATGTAGCAACAGTCAATGCCACATGACCGATGGATACCCTGCAGACACAGCATGCTACCTGTTGGTGTACAACACAAAGGTCAGCACCACAGTACAGACTACCTGGACATGTAACACATGCGATACAGATGGCCATACTGGGCATGCTCACACACTTGAAGGTATGAAGGCAATGTCAGTCGACAACATACTGAATGGTCATACTGGGCATGCTCACACACTTAAACACATGAAGGCCATGTCTGCAAACACCAGTGGTCTGGACATATCTGGCGGTCGCAGTTCTTAGTGCAGACACATGTCAGTATGCACCACTCCTGCCTTGCACACACAGTGGATAGGAATACAGGCATATATGTAAGGACAACACACTATAATACGTCAAAGGTAGATGGACATAGATGTGTGGAAGAGGGTGACTGTGACAAGGAGCCATCCAGGCCTGTCCCATCCAGCACACAGCCAAAGGGCCCCAAACACATGAGGTGCAGATGTCATTCACTGCAGATACTAGCCACCTGTATCTGTCAGCATGTCAGACTATGTGGTGCACGTGCCAGCTGTGCAACATGACTGTACAGGGAAGTAGTCATCTAGTAGCTGTATACATGTACCTGTGACATATGGCTCCGTGTGTGCCCGCATGTGGCATGTCAACCCCTACATGACTGGGTTATGGCCCATGCACACACTGCCCTCCCCATAGCAGTATTATGACAAGCCTGCTGAGGTCATCCATTGTGAAATACACCTTTGGGAGAACTGTAGCTCAGTAATCTCCATGGAGAGTCCCATAACTGCATACTGCTGTAGTGTTATACTAGTTAGGTAGTAGTTCTAACCCCAGACTTGCCAATTGTGTGTGTGAATGTGTGCACATCTGTCTGTCTCAGACTGTGTAGAGAGAAATGGTTTATAGGCTACCCACAGTCTGTACAAATCATATACTCACCTTTGGCAATGCTGCTGATGTCACTCACCTAGAAATACACCTCTGGGAACATCGTAGACCAGTAGTCTCTGTTGTGCATTCTGTAACTGTGTATTGCTGTAGTGTGATAGAGTAGTTATGCCAGTGTTGTAATCCCAGACTTGCCAACTGTGTGTGTGTGTGTGTGTGTGTGTGTGTGTGTGTGTGTGTGTGTGTGTGTGTGTGTGTGTGTGTGTCCATCTGCCTGAGGACAGACCAATGCTTTTAGAGTACTCACACTCCGTACAAGTCATATACTCACCTTTGGCAATCCTGCTGATGTCACACACCTAGAAATACACCTCTAGGACTGCTATAACCCAGTATTCTCCATAGAGCATCCCTTAAATGTGTATTGCTGCAGTGTGATACAGTAGGTAGGTAGGGGTTCGAATCCAGGACATGGCATGTGTGTGTTTGACTGTCAGAGCCTATGTGGGGGTGGCTGTGAGTGTCTAACCACTGGACATATTGGGAGTGGATTTTGTAGTTTTCCTATATGGTGTCTGTCTTACGAGGCATACAGATGTTAGTCAGCCACGGGACTGTGTTGGTAAGCCATACCCCTACATCTGGCAAAAGGCCTGGTGAACAAAGTATGCAACCCTACTAGTACCCAGTATATGTCCTGAACCCATGTGTCATACACAAACACACTTGCCTAGGATATCCTGCTATGTTGCTAGTACCATGCACATTGATGACAGATAGTAGGCATGGTGTGATTGCAGTGGGCTGCAGAGGACATGGCACCCTGTACAGCGGTACAATAGGCACATAATTGCGGACAATGTGCCTTCACTATGTTCCCCACTGGATGCCTGCAACATATGTGGTGCCATCAAATGTGATCCACAGAGGCCATACAATGCCGTACACATGTGCCCTGTATGGACCGATACCACTGACACCAGGGAATACCTGTATCATGCTATCAATGCAGGTGCAGGGTCGACCTGCTGACTATAAGCAGGTTTCACCACACCAGGCCAGTATTGGCATATCGGAGGATAACAGTCTGTGTACACAACATGTGCCTGCCATACCAGGTACACCTGTACATGTCACTGTACAGTATTGTGGGACATGCACATCCCAGGCAATGTCCATGTCAAGGACTATCAAACACAGACATGGCATGCATTGCAAAGCTATGGCCATACACAATGGTAACCAGGATGTCAGGGCAGTTCATGCAGTACCCATCTGTGTGGGACATTGCAGACACTACACCCCTGTACCACACTGCACACCATTGTCGGGTGGCATAATGCCAAGGATTACCCCTCACCCAGCCTTGTACAGCCATCTTGCACAGCCAACCACTACACACCCATGAAGCAATGCATACATGCATGTCAGTACTGGCACCTTGTGTCTGCATGTGTGTTATGATGCTCCCAACCACAGTCACTCCCAGTATAACCCCCATTGGCATACCAACAGATGTCAAACACGTTCACATGCCCTAGCCCATAGAACCTCCAGATATCCCCTGTGGTGCATGTAGTACCTGTGCATTACTGCAGTGTGGCAAACTAAGTAGTTAGGGAGTGTATTTGTGGCCCTGGCAAAGAGTGTCAATGCGAGTCCATTAGAGAGTGTGGTTGTGGTGACAATGGCATCCGTTCACATGGACAGCCATGTGTGCTACACCTAATGTATGTCTACTATATCTCTGTTGCACATGTCTCTCACCAACACACATATATGTTCTTACAGCACAGCAACATGTCAGCTTTGTGGCACATGTAGTAACTGCATGCACTTGTAATAGTAATGACTAGTCAGTCAGGGTTTGACCCTGTACTGGTAGGTGTGTGACAGATGATGCTTAGGTTTTAGTCTCCAAGCCCTTCTCTGATGTACTTTGTCTGTCCCTCCCACACACTCTCTGGTGGATGTGGAGGTGTACACCTGCTCAGCAGCAGCATGTGTATTGTAAGTGATGGACATGATCAGGTGATGGCCTCTGCACCTATTGCAGTCCTCCTCTAGCTGATTGCATGTGGAACAGCTGTGATGATGTTCCCATAGCCATTCGCATGATAAACACAGTACAATATCTAGGAACATCATGTTGGTGTTTGGCCATGACAGTCGCTGTGAGTGGTACCTGGATGTGGTGTTTGGAAACGGCATCACAGATGATATCTGGATGTTCCTCAAACATCATACACAGTGGGAAATAGCCTAAAGACAGGAGGGTGATGTGCCAGACATGACTACAGCATGTAAGTGTAGCTATGCTTCATTGAGACTACTGCCTGTTTAACATGTTGTGTGTGGTAATGGCTATTCTGCATGTTTTATAACAGACATGACAGTGCTCTGTTCATGAGGGACCCCCATCTGTAGGGCCATCTGTGGACTGGTCAGTGTGTGGAACCATTTGTTTCCTGTGTTACACACTGAACACACATCTGTGCACAGCAGGAGCATAGTGTGAGGATTGCTGCCAGTACATGGTGATAGGGATGTGTTACTGCCATTGCATCCCTGACTGGACATATGTCACATGAAACAGTGGCATGACAGACACTGTCTGGGGTTCTCAGTGGCAAGCCAATAATGGGCCACTGTTCATAGCTGCAGTCACACGTCTTCTACACTTTGTACAGATGTCATGCAGTATATATGCATGTGTTGTGCTCCCTCTGCAAATGTATACCATCTGTTGTGTTGGGTTGATGGTCATATCTATGCATACTGTTGTAAGTAATCCTGAATGCTGTTGTCTATTACTAAGCCATATCTGTGTTTAAACTGCAACACCATAGGCTGTATGGGTTTGGAGGTCCCAGCAGAACCTCCTGTCCCACTTCAGCTGACCATGGCACCAGGCACCAGCACATCTGGGGCCCAGCCTTGGACCTCAACCTCTGTTGGCTCTGCACCACCTTCTGGTGGTACCACCACTGAGGATGGGGCCTGTCCCCCCTGGGAGCAGAGCCAGACAGGAACATGTCCATTGTCATGTGGTCCTGGACATGGTGCATTGTGGGGGCTCAATAAGGGGTTCCGAGGCCAGATACGCAAGCTCAAGGGTGGAGTGTCACATTTACAGGGTGAGGCTGCCCCTCCTGGACAGCCCCCAGCACTGCCTCCTTTGCAGCTGTTTTGGTGCAGTGGTGGCTGCCCATGGCTGGGGACCTCCGTCCCACTGTTCCCATGGGCTTGTTAATGCCAAACACCCCTCCCCGTCCGAGGTGTATCCCCCACATGTGTCATATACCAACCCTGTATGCTGTCTTGTGTGTGATCCTACCCTACCTATCCTCCACGGGCATACCTACTCTCCTTCCCCCACATCCCACTCTCACCCTATGGAAACATAAGGCCAATCAGTTCCTAGGACAACATTTGCCCCATACATAGCTGTCCATTTCACACACGTGCCCACTGGACACATGTAACCCTTGTAATATGCATCACAACATACTCCTGTTATCCTCACCCCTGTCCCTCAGGCACACGATCCTGGTATGCACATCACTCCTAAATGTTCCAGGTACACATGATGCGGATGACCCCATTGTACACACAACACTACCGGTCCCTCTATGGTTACCCCATTTACCTTTATCATGATGATGATGTTGCACACAGCACCTTGCAAGAGTACTGTTCTCACATAATGATTGGACAGGAACTGTTGTGTTAATGTACATTACATGCACAGAGTGATGTATACAGCCAATGTACAACTGTTTGTGTGTATGAATGACACATGTCTGTCTGAGGGAGTCTTGATATTACATAGGACAACACCACTACATAATACAGGCATCGCTGGTGTTTCCCTTTTCATTCGTTTGTAATGCTTTGTTGTCACATGGTATGTTCCTGATATATCTCTATATATGTATGTACCTATATGCTGGACATAAACACTCACACATACATCTACATGATGGAATACATTCCTATACTGTTGAATGACTGCGCTGTATGATATGTTTGTGGTAAGGTCCGATGTCTGTATATCTGCCATGGTGTATTGGTAAATCACATTAGCTGTGTGTGCAGGGTCCTGGTTCCGAGCCTTGCAGAGGCCGTTTATTTTGTTGCAGGGCAGAACAAGGCCATTGGATACGGAGGGATTAAGGCACATTAAAGCAGTTGTGAGCTGGTGTGGGTGGGTTTGAGCGGTGTTATGCAATGCTAACCTCTGGTTATGCTTCTTACACTCAATTAGCCTCTACATTGCTTTACCAGTGTAATACTCACATACTGGTGGCCAAACAGGCTTACACCCGCACTTGCAAATGCACTGACATTGGTGCTTGCATCTGACACTCACACCCCTGGGTGGGAGCGAGGACCACAATATTACCTTGTGATGCCTATTACATCAGATTACATGCCTACAGTATCGGGAATGGCTGCCCATTAGGCGACGGCATGCCGTTTGACTGTACGGAATCAGCAGCCTGTCCAGTGTTTTATTCATATTATTTGTGTGTTCCTCTTACAATCTGCACCCATCTGGCTGATACATGGGAACTGAGACTCTTCAATACAGACAAGTAATTGGGTTTTGGGACCCACATCCATCAGCCGAGTCATGCTACTGCATACCTATTATTCTATCATCTTTCTAAGGTAGTCAGTGGAATATGTGCTTTCTGTCCCTATCAGACCTCTCATAAGATTGGGGAAAAATGAAGACTGAATCAGGGACATGGCATAACAACATCAGGGACACATTTAAATTATTGGTGCTATTAACCTGACACATTGACAGACTCAGAGCATATGTATTCATACACATTGTCTGAGGTACATGCTGTTTATGACTCTTAATTGTTGTCATTATTCATTACGTGTAATCCACCACCTTTCCTCCTAATATCACTAGTTCTAGGAGGGTTTAGGTGGGACAGAGTTAGAATCTGAGTCAAAATCAGGGACGTCCCTGGTAATCGGGGACAGTTCAATGGTATGGTCCCTATGTGTTCCCCCAATGGTTTATGGCCTATCCAGTGGATGTGCTCTTAGGGGTTGGGAGGTATGGGCATCAGCTATGCCCATATCGGAATATTACTTACATCCCTGGGGCAGTCCTAATATGGCTCTGCCAGCCAACACCTGCACGCCTAGGCCCATAATCGCATACCCATAGTTCCCCCACCTGCCACTCCTCTACAGCACTCATCCTTACTGTGGGTGCAGGTGGGGTATAAACACACCACTACACACTGCCCACTCTCCCCATGTTGGGACACATGTCATACATTGTGTCGACCCATGGGTTATCAGGCTTGCACAACCTACTGGTCCGTGTACATCTACAGCCTGGTTTGATAAATCATTACCGGGACTGGCTCCGATCATTAATTTTTGGTGTCCCACAAGGGACATCGATGTCTATGTTTTAAGATTAGACCTTGCAGGTCTCTCCCACTGGTAGTATCCTGCTGGTGGTTTGGGAAGCAGTGGTGTGTTTATCTTTATTGTGTGTCTGTATGTCTCACCAGCCTAACTGGGGGGGGGGGTGATGCTAAGTGTTACACGTTTGTTTATTGGACCTCCCACCACCATATGCATGGCCTGTGAACATATGTTACTCATAACTGCTGTATCATATCCTAGCTATATACATGTGTATATTTACTGTCATATACATATATATATATATATATATATATATATATATATATATTTACATTAATATATACAGATATATCTGTATATGTATGCATACATGTATATTTATATCTTGCTGTATATATATATATATATATATATATATATATATATATATATATATATATATATATATATATAAAATCTAACGACATATGGGTCTGTGGTTGTCTGCATATGTATATGTTTATATGTGGGTATGTATCTGCATTCTTTCTCTGTATGTATACATTTGTACTATGGTGAGGGAGAGGCATATCTCTATGTCACTATGGGTAGATATACACACACATACTTCTACATATATATACGTCTACATCTGGTTATTCCGTACCTTGCCATATAGATTACACTTTGCTTTAGTGGGTCTCGCAGTGGGTGTGGCTGCTCATTGGCCGACACCTCTGCCCAATGAACACATTCGATTGCATCCCTAGGGCTGTCCATATAGGCCCACATCAGCCAACACCTGCACACCTAGACCCATAAGTAGCTACCCGTAGTTCCCTCACCCTCGCCTCCTCAACAGCACCCATCCTTACTCTGGGTCCTGGTCTGTTCTGGACACATCACTACACGCTGCCCACTCTCCACTTCATGGGACCCATTTCATACAATTGTCTCGGCCCATGGGTCTTCAGGGTTACCCACCCTTGTATTCTGAGTCTTTATACACCACGGATAAAATGCCCAGTCTATCGCCTTTATTTGGTTTGTGCAAATTTTGGGATGTCCCACAAGGGAAGCTCCAGTCTGTGTTCAAAGATTAGAATCCACAGGTGCACTGTGTACCCCCCTGGTTGTATCCTGCCTGTGGTCTGGGGAGCAGTGAACTCTTTACATTGTTTGCGTGTCTGTTTCCCGTATCCGGCTGGGGGGGTGGTGGAAGGGCATGCTACGTGTTTCATGTTTCATGCCTGGGCTCTTCACTTCCATTGGCATAGTCTGTGAACATATGTCATTCCTGTGTGATGTTTCCTATCATAGCTGTATATCTCTGTATATCTACACACACACACACACACACACACACACACACACACACACACATATATATAGATGTATATATATGTTTTATGTATGTATATATGTACACACACACGTATATGTATGTCTGCAACTATATATATATATATATATATATATATATATATGTGTGTGTGTGTGTGTGTGTGTGTGTGTGTCTGTAAACCAATACATACCCCGTGCAAATGCACTTACACATGCGTAATGGTATTTATATATGCTTCACCTGCATACTAGTGCCTTATTCATTATGACACTGACACTTCACTCCAGTTATCTTGTAATCGATATTTAGCAGGTTATACAGCGGGCACATGTCGCAATATGTTTATGTATGGATTACCGATGGTAATTAGAATGTGATACAGTGGGATTCGGTACAAGAATGTCTGTTTGTTAGGGGGTTGCTGTAATGAATGCACTATTGCTGTGCTGCTCCATATGTATATATACCCATATACCCATGGCTCCTGGCTCCCCAAACACACACCCCAATGCCTCCCTAACACTGCTGTCATCCATTCTCCTGTCGGATTCACGGTGTATCAACACCACTACACACTGGCCACTCCCTACTCCTATAAAGCCATCCCATCGGTTTACTCACGCCATGTATCCTCAGAACTCCCATATGTTTAGTCCACAAACATTGGTGATGTGAGCGACCAAAGGAATACTATTCACAATTATTGGGTTGCCCCACATGGAACACACATGTGTTTATGGCAAGATTAGACTCTATACCAATACTTCATTACATCCTTACTCCCCTTAACATGACACTACAATTAATTAATATGTATGACTATGTGGTAATGCACACGTTGCACATGGGAGCCTAATTATGTATGTGTTCAGCGTATTTATTTTACAAATAGACTGGTTTAGTACTTGGCGTTGCCGTAGCGGGCAGATCACAGGAATGATTCCATGTGTGGGGAAGCCTTCACATTTGATTATCGTCAGCACAGCACTGACTTTGGACACTGTACACACCTCTACGTTTTAGCAGTTTTGTCCCATCCCTCTTCTGCTCAGCCTATTATTTCATCTACTGTCGATGTTTGTATGTGCACATTCCTGGTATCTATGTCTACAAGTGGATTGCATGTGTTACAGAGAATGTACTTCTATATATTGTTGTCTGCATGTGTGTATGCATATATACCTATTACGAACTTGCTGACCTCCACACAGCGGTCCAATTAGAACCGGGCCATCCAACCCTGGCACGCCTGGATCCATAATTTCATACCCATAGTTCCTCCACCCCACCCGTGTTCAACTTACATGCATAACTTCCAATATCCACTTATTATCTCAGCCACAACACACCTCCAAACATTGCCCTCTCCAGAACGTTAGGGGCCCCACACACATGTTGCCCCACCTCGTGTATTCTCAGGCTCTCCCACCATTTAGTCTTTGAACATACCTGCCCTTGCTTGTGTAATGGTCGAACTCCCAAATGCGCCTTATAATTTTTGGTAGTCCCAGTCCTACTCTCTGTCTGTATGTAAAGTAGACTTAGCAATTCACTGATGTTACTCCCACTGGTAAAACACTGCCTGTATTGTGAGTAGCAGTGCTTTGCTCACTCCTGGTTAGCTTATGACATATGCTGACAGCATTATATAATACTGTAGTTGCTGTTGATTCCCTTCTCATCCCTTGTCTATGCTTTATTGTTACGACGTTTATTCTTTATATATATATATATATATATATATATATATATATATATATATATATATATATATTTCATCTGTACATACTTATATACATTTCCTATGCTGGGCGCTGCTTACACCCGCACTAGCGCACTCGCATATGCTTACTGTGTGTTACATATGTTTACTGCCACTTATTTGTGCTTACTTGTGCCTTATTCATTATGACAGTACCACTTTGATTGAAAGGATCTGGTTAAATATCCCATGCGATACTCAAGTTCACTTTTACATGTTATTATGTCGGTTTTACAGCAGAATGACATTCATTCCACATGGAAAATTATATGTGCTATAGTCGAAATTGAACCGTGAATGGCTGTTCGTTAGGTGGATGCTGTAACCACTGCACTATTGGTGTGCTGCCTCATTTAGCTGTATACCCATGGTTAATAGTTACCCGAACACACGCCTCAAGACTTCACTAACACAGCAGGCATCCATTCTCCAGTTAGATTTGTGGTGTATCCACACTGGTACACATTGGCCCCTGTAGAACCATCCCATCAGTTGACTCACTACATGTATCCTCAGGAAACCCTAACATTTAGTCCATAAACATTGGTGACATGAGTGACCAATAGGACACTATTCACAATATATGTGTTATCCCACATGGGACACACCTGTCTTTATGTCAAGATTAGACTCTTACTTCCTTACATACTTACACCCGTTAACATGATACTACAATTAATTAATTAGTCTAACTATATGGTAACATACACGTTATACATGAGAACTAACTATGTACGTGTTCGGCATGATTCATCTACAAATAGACCGGTTTATTAATTGGAGTTGCCATTGCATGCAGATCACAGGGATAATTGCCTGTGTGAGACAGTACTCACATTGGATTTATTCAGCACAGCAATGACTTTGGACATTGTACACACTTCTGCATTTTATCAATTTTGTCCCTTTCCTCGTATGCACTACTATTATTCTATCTACTGTCGAGGTTTGTAAGGGCACATTAATGTGTTTATGTCTGCAAATGGAATGGATATGTTACAGGGAATGTACTTCTACATATCGTTGTATGGATCTGTGTATGCATACATACGTATAACTAACTTGCTGGCCTCCACGAGGCGGTCCAATTAGAACTAGGTCATCCAACCATGAGACGCCTGGATCCATAATCACATACCCATGGTTCCTGACCCTACCCGAGTTCAGCATACACGCAATCCTTCCATTATCCAGTTGCTTTCACAGCCATGACACATCACCACACATTGCCCTCCCCCCAGCGTAAGGGGCACTACACCTATGTTGTCCCAACACATGTATTATCATGCTCTCCCACCATTTAGTCCTTGAACATACCTGCCCTTGCTTGTGTAATGGACAGAAACCAAATATGCTGTCAATTTTTGGTAGTCCCAGTGGGGACTACCATCTGACTGTTTGTAAAGTAGACTTAGCAGATCAACAATATTACTCCCACTGGTAAAACCCTGCCTGTGGTGTGAGTAGCAGTGCTTTGCTTACTCCTGGTCAGCTTGTTATGACATATGCTGACAGCACTATATAATATCATAGTTGCTGTTGATTCCCTTCTCATCCCTTGTCTATGCTTTATTGTTACGACGTTCATTCTTCATATATATATATATATATATATATATATATATATATATATATATATATATATATATATATATATACATGTGTGTGTGTGTGTGTGTGTGTGTGTGTGTGTATATATATATATATATATATATATATATATATATATATATATATATATATATATATATATATATATATATATATATATATATATATATATATATATATATATATATATGTATATATATATATGTGTATATATATATATATATATATATATATATATATATATATATATATATATATATATTACATCAGTACATACTTATATACATTTCCTATGCTGGGCACTGCTTACACCCGCGCAAGCGCACTCGCATATGCTGTGTGTTACATATGTTTACTGCCGCTTATTTGTGCTTACTTGTGCCTTATTCATTATAACAGTACTACTTTGATTGAAAGGATCTGGTTAAAAGTCCCATGCAATTCTCAAGTTCACTTTTACGTTATTATGTCAGTTTTACAGCAGAACGACATTCATTCCACATGGAAAATGATATGTGCTATAGTCGAACTTGAACCGTGAATGCCTGTTCGTTAGGCGGATGCTCTAACCACTACACTATTGGTGTTCTGCTTCATTTATATGTATACCCGCAGTTCATAGTTACCCAAACACATGTCTCAACACTTCACTAACACAGCAGGCATCCATTCTTCTGTTGGGAAAACTGCACCACTACACATGCGCCATTCCGTACTGCTCTGGACCCGTCCCGCACATTGACTCACTCCAAGTATATTCAGACTTCCCAAGTCTATAGTCCTGGCACATATGTTCATATGATGGTCAAGGTGTTCATATGGTCATCCGGTTTTAGGCTCATCCGACTGGAGACTGGGACTGCCCTGTAATCATTTGAAAGTCAGACTTAGCACGTGGACAAAGTTAGTCCCACTGTTAGCATCCTACCTGTGGTTAGAGATGCAGGGGGTTTGTCCACATCTGGCCAGCTTGATATGTCAGCACTAGATAATACGGGTGTTCCACTGCTGTTTTCCTTCACATTCATTATGAATGCTTTCTTGTGCCCATGTTCGTTCTGTAGATATATATTTGTTTTTCATCAAGCAAACACCTTCTGCATTCTTACTGTGATACGTCACCCCAGTTCACATTTCAATTGTATTATATTGTTAAACAGCATAAAATTAGCAGGATATGCTTGTATACGGATTACGTATCATAAATGGTGTGTGCTGCAGTCAAACTGGCAACGTCTGCTCAATAGGTGGATGCTCTAACCACTACACTATTGCTGTGCTGCTTCATTTGCATGTATACCCATGGTTCATAGTTACCAGAACAAACGCAGCAAAACATCACTAATACAGCAGTCATCCATTCTCCGGTCGGAAATAAACCACACCACTACACATGCGCCACTCCCTACTGCTCTAGACACATCCTGTATATTGGCTCACTCCAAGTGTATTCAGATGTCCCAAGCTTATAGTCCTGGGACATACAGTCATATAATGGTCAGGGTGTTCAATTAGTCTTCTGGTTTTCAGCTCATCCAAATGGAGACTGGGACTGCCCTGTACCTGTTTGAATGTCTGACTTAGCACGTGGACAAAGTTAGTTCCACTGTTAACATCCTACCTGTGGTTGGAGACGCAGGATGTTTGCTCACCTCTGGCCAGCTTGACATGACAGCACTAAATAATATGGGGGGTTCCGCTTCTGTTTCCCTTCACATTCGTTATGACTACTTTATTGTGACCATGTTCATTCTTCATGGATATATATATATATATATATATATATATATATATATATATATATATATATATATATATATATATATATATGTCTGTCTGTCTGTACATACACATGCATATACACCTACATACTTATTTACATTTCCCATACTGTTGAATGATCACCACGCATACCTGCTTATGTCAGCTTGTAAGTTACTTAATCACCCTATGTCAGCTTGTAAGTTACTTAATCATCCTATATCTGACGGCCATTATTCTGGGCATCATATAAAATTAGCAGCCCTTGCATGGTTTGGACTCAGGAACAGAAACATCTTAGTCACCGGTTTGACCACTACACCATCTGTGGTACATTCTGCATGGATGGTAGTTAGGATATATGACTTTACTACAGGCATTCCACACTACTGGCAACAAATGTGACAGTCAGTTGGTGTACATATGTATAGTACATGTTAATGTTCATATGTTTCTGAGAGACATATGTATATATTTGCAAGTATACATATGTATAAATAGGACACATACTTGACAACTAATTATATGCATGTATGTGTGATGTGTAGCTGTAGCTATGCATATATATAAGTATGCACATTTATAGATGTATGACTACATATCTGGGGTTGTACATGGCCATGTATATGAACACCAGCATCCGGGAGGGACATGTACCATTTGTATACAGGGGTTGTGTGCATCATTATGACGTGGAACCTGGACAGGGTATACAATTTGTGGACATGTACTATTTGGACGATGGCTATGGGGAAGCTTCTAGGGAACATGTGAAAGGTATATATTCCTGATAATGCACATGGGGAGATGTGCATCATGGTCAGGTGTTTAATCCCGGGTCGTAGGTTATGCAGGACCGGCTGGAGGCTGAGCAGGGTTGTGGACAACTACTGCTAATGCAACTTGTGTCCGGATGTCTACGGGGCTGGACATCGTGTTGTGCCACCAAGTCTAATCTTTAGAACAGACACTTATCCCATGAGGGATGTCCAAAAATTGTGGACGCCAATGACTCCCATTCTTTTGGCTATATGAAAATGAGGGAGGGTTATACATGCATGGGATACCTAGTTTGCAAGATTGAGACTGCCTAGGGTCAGACTGCCTGCTAGATATGGGTAGGGGGCACTATGTGCAGATATGGCTGGCCCAAGCTAGCAGCCCGAGTATGGGTGGGTTTGGTGTGGAGGGGATGATGGGTATTCAATTATGTATCCAGGTGTGTAGGGGTTGGATGGCTCAGTTCAGGCCAGACCATTAGGTAGGTGTGTGCCGGTACCATTTCTGTACATGTGTATCGCACATTTTAATGTTCATATGTTTGTGGGATTGTGTTCTGCAATATGGCCTGTCAGGGTGTATTGGGGATATGAATGTATGTTCTTTGGTTTCCTTTTTGATTCATCCACTGCTCCCTCATACACCTCCAGTTCACCTATTGTACATCTGACCCAATCTCCCCTTGGCGAATTATTACATTACCCGTCTCCCCCCCCCAAATTCCACAAACATACCATCCATCTCTTCTCTGGTTGCTGGCCCATGGCACAGACAGCAGTACACATTGCATACTCTACATATCTCTGGTATTAATATGGTTGTGAGAACAACCCTAGCATATTTGCTCTTCCACATACTGTACTTCACGCACATAGGTACACACAAATACTTATCTTTCATGACTTGGTAGGTTGACCTGGGTAATACCCATTCATCTTTGGGCCATCCAGACAAGGATGACTCGGACCGCGAATGGGCAGATATTGAGTGAATGCTCTGACCATTGGGCTAGGCTTAGCAAAGGGCAGCGGCACGCAAACACGACACATTTCGCTTCTACTTGGTATAAAAATCAACACTACAATGAAATACGGACACAGGGTTTTAAATGTCATTGTTCAAGGGACGGGGGTTCAACATTCAGCTGCGTGCTTGTGTGTTTACTTCTGTGATTTTATTTTGGTGTTTGCGGAACTCTCTTGTATGCTTTGCATACATTTCAGTATCCACGGACACTGACAGGAGTGATTACTATTAGAGGCAGGCTGTACTAGTCAGCATTTTAGGTTGCAACTGTAGCTGACATGTTCACACCTCCGTGCAGTGCTTAAACATGCCCCCTGCACTTGCGCACATTTCCTGTGCACGTGGACGGTGCGGCAGCGTGCCTTCATTAATATGCATATGGTGCTGCACCATCTCTATGCTGCACTCTTGGCGCAAGGCTAATGCCATCCTGGCACCGAGCTTCATGAATCCCGGGGTTAGTCTAATCTTTCTACTTTCTAGCTATTTCTAAGAGAAAACACAAGTCTAAAATAAACTTACATATAGAGCAAGACAGTGCTGATTAGTTGGATAGTCAAGACAAACATGCTTAATGCTCTCTGATTCTCTCTGTTTTTAAAATCACATTCCTGGTTTACATTACATCATTCTTCACACTTCCTTAGGTTCCCAGGCTAACAGAAACTACATTTACATTCTTCAGAATGAAATACTGTACAACAATGGCCAATGAAGTAAAGTTCTCTTGGAGAATAGGTAGCGTAGTTAAATGATATAAAACTTAAAAGTGCAACATGTATAGCAAAAGACCTGCATATATTTCTAGTCTTTAATTAAATGCACTTACAAGATATTCACGCTGTGAATGCAGTTATACCATAGCAAAATGATGGCTCCAAAGTATCCAGTCTTATGATGGCTTCAAAGTGTCCAATCTTTTTGGTCTGATATACATAGTATCCACACTGAAGATGTAGTAGCTGCTAAGTGACTGTGATGAACTGTGATAACAGCTTAACCAGTCTAACAGATCAAATAAAACCTTCTAGCTTTAATGGCAGTTAAAATCCTTTTATTGTAGGAAAAGTTAAAATCTTCATGTCAAGTTAAAATCTTGATGTAGAATAAAACAGTCCCTATGTATTCCAAACGATAAGCGCTTTCGGTATCTTCTTCAGATCGTCGCTCAGTTCATCACAGTATATCTATCTATCTATATATATATATATATATATATATATATATATATATATATATATATATATATGTGCTATATATGTTGCACTTTTAAGTTTTGTATCATTTAACCACACTACCTATTCTCCAAGAGAATTTTACTTCATTGGCCATTGTTGTACAGTGTTTCATTTTGAATACTGTTTTTACTTGTTACTGATAGCTGTACTTTAGCATTAGGAGGTACCCTTTCTTTATTACATTTACATTCTTCACCTCGGGGCAGAAACCAGAGCAATAAAGGACATTTATGTATGCAAATTCTGGCCATTAACTCTGGCCTTAAAACAATAGGCAGGATGCTTCACTCTAGACTTACTGGCTTTGAGTTTTTAACATCAAAGGGTCACAACATGCTTTACTTGGTCAGTAGAGTGCACTGTTGTTACATTTTTCCAGTTCCACATGTAACACTATTTTTACCATTTAAGACACAAGCCTGTGGTTTACATTAATATTTACAGTTGACAGAATTATCTCCAAAATTCTATCTGGCCAGGCTGGCAGCCTTCACCTATCTTCACCCAATCTTCACACATATAAAACGTGTGATTGTCAGAAAAAAGGTGGTTAATTGCACTAATAAACCATGAGAGTAATTAGAGTTATAGACTTCTGTCAGTTCAGAAAATGTATATCAATTCACATTCCCTTATTCTGTCAATGTCTCAGGTTAATAGTGCTAGTATTTTAACAAACAATTAAAATATCCGTCGCTGTACCATAAAGGGCTGTCCTCCAGGCTGTAAACCACAAATCTGTCACCAGGTCAAGGATAAATATAATGTTCGAAACACTTTGGTAGATCCAAGTAATCTGTGTTTATTAATCCAACAAACGATAAAAACCACATAAAACACGAAAATGACATATAACGGTGATTAAGCGCGCTTTCGTCTTCACTGGTTAGACTTCATCAGAATCACATAATCACATAAAATTGAGTGCCTTAAATACCAAATCATAACGAAACACCATTGGTTAATTAATTAATAAATTATTGCTCCAGGACATTTTGAATCAATTAGTACCTTTTTAGCTTTTTTAGCTTTTTAACTTTTCACTTCATGAATACAACCTATCTTGCATAACAATAATACACCTGATATGAACACCAAAGAATATATGTACATGCATAAGTATGTAAATAGTAGTATATATATATATATATATATAATAATCTAAAAAATCTAGTACTCACTAATAAATATATAAATATATAAATATAATAAAAAGAAGATAAAAATGGTATTAAAAATATGTATATATGATATTAAAAATATATGTGTATATGATATTGGAAATATACCCACTTGTAAACTAAAGGGTTTGGGTGAGAACAACATATATTAAGTATTGGATGTTGGATGTTACTTGATGAATAATAATCTTCATTTAGGGTTGTTTGCTAAAAGTTTCAGGGCTGGTTTGATGGAGAGGTGATCGTTCATCCCCATAGGACCACAGGCATCCAATTTCAGCTGCCAAATTAACTCTCTATATTCTAACAGGGATTCCCAGTCTCCTCCCCTATCACCCTTTTTGACCTCCTCCAGTACCCAAAACTTAAAATTGGCTTTTTCACACGTGGCAGTGTGTCTAAATAGGGCGTTGTTATCATTCCTCCTACTAATGTCCCTCATGTGTTCATATATACGTTTTCTTAACTGACGTTCCGTTTTGCCAACATAATATGCTCCACAGGCAAGACAGTAAGCAAGGTAAACAACGCCCTTACTGTAACAGGTAAAATACCCATTACACCTAATTTTTCTCCCAATACCTTTCAAAAATAATTCCTTATCTCCAGAAATGAAAGAGCACTGCCCACACCTACCACA
The DNA here is from genome assembly GCF_019279795.1 of Protopterus annectens. Taxonomy (NCBI): domain Eukaryota; kingdom Metazoa; phylum Chordata; order Ceratodontiformes; family Protopteridae; genus Protopterus; species Protopterus annectens. The sequence continues at coordinate 984,808,709 of NC_056744.1, forward strand.
TCTGTGTGTTCCTATCTTACATAACACCCCATTCCCTTTCAAGGGGTTTTTCCTTTCAAACAAGTCCTTAAAATTAAGATTTTTTCTGAAAGTGAATTTTAAGGGTTGCTGAAATACTAAGCGCGCTTAATCACCGTTATATGTCATTTTCGTGTTTTATGTGGTTTTTATCGTTTGTTGGATTAATAAACACAGATTACTTGGATCTACCAAAGTGTTTCGAACATTATATTTATCCTTGACCTGGTGACAGATTTGTGGTTTACAGCCTGGAGGACAGCCCTTTATGGTACAGCGACGGATATTTTAATTGTTTGTTAGTGTTCGGTACGAGAGGTGGTGGTGTGGTTAAGTGCTAGTATTTTCACAGTGTCCCTGATTATGTTGGGATTTGCCCTAATTCTGTTGATATTTGTCCCTAACTGGTTGAGAGCTATGAAAGTCAGAACCCAGGTTGATAGCAAACTGACTTTTGACCACCATATTGCCTCCATTCTATGGAAAGCATTCTGCACGGCCCATCTCATTAGTAAAGGGTATCTCGTCCTGGGACAAGGTACTCATAACATCCTTTTATTCTTCTCTTATAAGATCTGTTATTAAATACAATGCTCCTTTCAGCATGTACCTCACAAAGCACATGCAGCAGCTGGAGAGACCACAGAGATTCCTCACCCAGAGAATCCAGGGCCTCAAACATCTACCCTACAAAGATAGGCTAAAAGCCCTGTCCCTCTACTCAGTCTCCTACAGACTCCTGAGGTGACTTCTGTCTGGCATACAAAGCAATCTCAGACCCCACCCTGATGGGACTGCTGCATATCCGCAAGTCAAGCTCCACTCGAGTAACCTGCACGTGAGACGTCAACCTGGTCTGTGACATCAATAGGACTTGTTGATGGGACAGATTTGTGTCTCAGAGACTCCCCTGTTTTGTGGAATAGACTCACTCTCCATGTAAAGTAGAGGTACCTCATTCAACCTTTTTATGCGCAACCTGGATAACTGGATGGAGAACAGAAAATACATCTCTGGGATTCCACCTATGTCCCTGCTGGACAGTGGCATAAGTTGCTGATTTTTTGGAACATGGGCTAAATTCTTGGCTAGGCTTGTAAGGGCCTCAGGGCCAATAGCCTAGTAACTTCCTATGATCATATAGTCTTACTCTAACGTTCTTTGAAAGACCTCTGTGTTACAGCATGACTGCAAGGCTCTGTGTCAGCTATTTGAACTTGTGCAATTCACACTGATGCTGCGGCATACTTTTACTCTACTTTATCTCAATCTTGACTTGTTTGAGAATACCACAGCAAAGTTATCAGAAGTGGCTCTGCACTGAGGAGTCCTAAAAGGGGAAGCTATTAATATTAAGGCAAGAATCAGAGCTCTGTACAAATGGTAATAAATATAAATAATCTGCATGTATGCCTTTCACTGACTCATGGCAAGAACTTGTTTTATGGAACGGGAGGTAAGTATGACAAAATAACAGTGATATTTCTGTAAACACTTGCACTCTGGAAAAAAAATTTTCATTTTCTATCATACCTCTCACACACACACACACACACACACACACACACACACACACACACACACACACACACACACACACACACACACACACACACACACACATCTATTTCTCACTTCTCCATTCGTGATCGGCAGTCCCAACATCTTCTGGAATTCAAATTCCAAAGACATGCGGAAATTGAAGATGCAAACAATCATTCACACAGACACAGAAGATGTCTGTGCGACTGGACACAAAGGACGTTCTTAAAGAAGAATGCCCTTACAAGAAATGTAATCTTTTTTTTTAATTAAAAGAAAAGTAATTTCTCGGCCAGATATTCTTCCCCCTTAGTATATGTTTACTTGTACAATGTTGTCTAACCACATCTGTTGAATGCTTTTCTTGTTGTACATATGTAGATACAAACACAGCCAAGTCCGCTTGCTATACAATAAAGGGTACCCTCCTGTAGACTCTTCAAAAATGGCAAAAAACAATACAAACTGCTCCAAATAATCCAAGAAAGTCACGTACCACCACAAAAGAAATTTTATTGTACGGACATCGAAAACTCCATAAAAGAATACAGCATACACAAGGATTGAGCGCGCTTTCGTCTATAAACATTTAGACTTCTTCAGAATCAAATTGTGCCCATAAAGAACTGCCTTATATAGTACCTGGGTAATGAGTTAATTGATACATTTTTTTAGCTAATATATAAATTAGTGAGTTAATAAAATATAATATAAATGAACATCTTAACCAGTATAAAATGCTTACAAAAACTTCCACTAAAAACAACTGCTGTATAATAAGAATGTTAGCATGAGTTATATGACTGTAAGTGTGTATGTGAAGTGTGAGAGTAAATACAGGACAAAACTAAAAATACATCCCTTCCTGTTCTTTGCTTAAAACTGTAAGTACACAGTATGCCAAAACATACTAACAACTACCAATAAATGAAATAAAATGAAATATACTCTGCTGGTATGTTAAAATGCGTGTTGATGCTTAACTAAAACACCATTAATTGAACCCTTATTAAAAATAAATATTAAATATTAAATATATAAGTAAATAATTATGTTAACTTTCTAAATATTTAATATTTACAATTAAAAATGAACTATGTGCAATAAGTATAAAAAATGTATGAGAATAACTGTATGAAAGAAGTGTTGGATTCTCTATGTATAATAATAAATATAATAAATATAAAATATAAACACTAAAGGTAAACCACTAATATTTACAATGAGTTAATATTGTTGTACTTTTATATATATATATATATATATATATATATATATATATATATATATATATATGTGTGTGTATATTTTATGTATTTTTTTGTATATTAATGTTATTTATTTATATATATATATATATATATATATATATATATATATATATATATATATTCATAAATTTTTTAAAAATATATATTCATAAATTTTGATATTGATGGATTTTGTATATATGTGTGCTAGAGTGCCCGGGGTCATACATTATTCCCTTTTAGGATTGTTTGCCAGAAGTTTTAATGCTGGTTTTATAGAAAGGTAGTCATTCATCCCCATATGGCCACATACATCTAACCTGAGTTGCCATATGAGTTCCTGGCATTTCCATGGCAGTTCTTTATGGGCACAATTTGATTCTGAAGAAGTCTAAATGTTTATAGACGAAAGCGCGCTCAATCCTTGTGTATGCTGTATTGTTTTATGGAGTTTTCGATGTCCGTACAATAAAATTTCTTTTGTGGTGGTACGTGACTTTCTTGGATTATTTGGAACAGTTTGGACTGTTTTTTGCCATTTTTGAAGAGTCTACAGGAGGGTACCCTTTATTGTATAGCAAGTGGACTTGGCTGTGTTTGTACAGAGTTGCTTTGTGGAGTGGAGGTGCCATTTGAGGTTACTAGTTGCACCGCGAGTGGTACGAGGGATCCCCTATGGAAAATGAACAGTCATTGTTGAGCCAAATTCTGAGGCTCATACAAACTCATTCACAGAATAATAACGGATTGGCAAGTCCTACTGATATTAATAATTCCATCGATTCCATTCCCTGTGGCCAAGGGAATCCGGAAGCAAGACCGAGACAGGAAATGACATCACGGACCCATGAGGAAGAATGAGGATGTGCATCTAATGGTGGCAATGGTGTAAGACTTGGTGATGTTACACGCGATGGAAGATCCCGGGGAACAACTTCAGGTAGAGGACGACAAACCCTGGAGGCGTACAATGACATTCGCTTTTCCGATTGGCTTGACAAATCTTTTTCCATGGTTCCAGGGGAAGCTGGTAATACATCAAACGATAATAATTGTTATAAGGACAAATGTAAATTACTGGAATCTGAACTTAATAGGTATAGGAACCTTAGTCTAGACAATTGGTATTTAATGCAATGTATTGAGCGGAACATTGTTCCAAAGGGACTTAGGCTCAACAAATATCCAAATAATGTACAAGGTAATGACGATTTGTTTAAAATTATCACTGATATTTTAAATGAATGTGGCCTATCAATTTTGAGGGCTATGGTAAAAAGTAACACAGCAATTTTATCTGAAAGTAAAATTAGGATAGACAAATTACACAAAGACATTAGTAATGATGTGCTGTTTACTATAAAAGAATACAAGAACATGTATTGTACTGTACTTCAAGAGGTTGATACCAATGTCTCTAAAAATTATAATAGGAAATTATGGAAAATAGAACGCAACATATGGGAATATAGAGAAGGTAGGGCCTACGTGGATGGTGGTACTAGTAACAAGAAAAAATATTTTCAGTATTGACCTGGGGACACCACTGTTAGGGATTTCAGATATGGAAATCCACCCATACAAAGGGCACAAATTAAGGAAAATAATGTGGTATACAATACTAGTGATGGAAGTCAAACATTCCTGGATATTAGTGGTGAGTTAGAACCATACGACCCTTTAGTAGAAGGGGAGGGCCCCCGGAGGTCCGAGAGAATAAGGAACCAGAACCGTCCCTACTCATATGCGGAGGCCATGGGGAACTACCAGCAGAGGAGACAAGGGGGAACCAAGTACAGGTAATAGTAGACATTGATAATAACAATTTTCCAAAAAGAGGAATTACAATTTACAGAGTTCAAATGTGCATGGTGAGAACATTGGAGATGGATTTGGTGGTGGGGAAACCACTCACCAAATAGGTTTGGACACATCTAATGAGTTAGTTGAACAAAGTGGTCACAATCTGGGAGGAATCCCCAATATGACTATGTGCAAAATATATGTAGAAAATAATTTCAATATATACAATTTTACAGATCTGGAGATTACATCGGGATTTTTTAGTTTATTTACTAAATGGTTTTCCTTTATTCCCATTAAAAAAACAAAGGTAGATGAAGTTCTACTAAATATTAAATTATTTGCAAGGAAGTTGAATCTTAGACTTATGTTCGAAAATACAGACAAGAATGGAATTGAACCACTCAGAAGGAGGAGTACCTTTAACACCCCTCTTCAACAGGACATTTCCAATTTTGAGTCATTTGCCCTGAATATGGTCAGAGAAGGCTATGAGGTGAGAAAAAATAACATAAAGGAATTTGGTAATCTAACAATTGATGAAACCAACATTTTGAGTATGTTACAGGGGAATGATAAAATAAGAATTATGAAGCCTGACAAGGGGGGTGGGGTGGTACTGATGGACCACTGGGATTATACTAAAAGAATGCTAGAGATTTTAGATAATAGTGATAGGTACCAGATTGTATCTAGGAATGAAATGAACATTCACTATAGGAAAATTGACCTTTTGTTGGAAGACAACCTGCTACAGGGACTTATTGATATAGATCTCTACAACTTTTTTAGGGTGCAAAAACCAACTATCCCTGAGATATTTGGCATCCCTAAAATACACAAACAGGTCCATAATCCTCCTTTGAGACCGATAGTGACATCACAGTGCTCTAAAACACAAACTCTAGCCATTTTTGTAGATACAAAATTGAAAGATTTTTATCAAAACTACCAACATATCCTAATAGATTCATGGGATTTTCTGGTGAAGTTTAATAACATTCCATATCATGAAAACTATTTGTTTGTTACAGTTGATGTAAAGGACTTGTTCTCAGTTATACCCAATGACAGTGGTCTGGGATGGTTTGAACATATGTTGATTAGTTTTAATTTTTTGAATAACACAGATTTTAGACTGGTTCTAGAGAACATGGAGCTAGTTTTGAAAAATAACTTTATTTATTTTCAGGGTGATATTTATCACCAAATTGATGGGGTGGGAATGGGGTCTGCCTGTGCTCCCATCTATGCTAACATTATTATGCTTTTTTGGGAACTGGAGTTTGTGTTTAAATCATCCTTTTATGAACACATTGTGAAGTATTTTCGATTTTTGGATGATATTTTTATTTTGTGGAAGGGCACATCTGGACAGATTGATGAATTTATACAATATCTGCATACTACAACAACTTTTCTTGAATTTACACATCAATGTAACTCTGACCATGTTAATTATCTTGACGTAACTATTAGTAAGAACATAAAGGATAAGAAATATAAGTCCAGGATTTTTAGGAAAGATTGTTTCTCATATTCATACGTACATTTTGAGAGTGATCATCCCCTGCACTTGAAAAGAAATATTATCAAAGGCCAAATGATTAGGGCGTCAAGAATGACTAGTGAGGAGTTTGAATGCAGAGAAGAAATGGAAATTATACAAAATTTATTTAAGGAAAGGGGTTACCCCTTAGGACTAATAAAAAGTATGAAGAAGGAAGTCCTAAAAAAACGTAAATCTCAGTATTTACCACTCCTAGGATCTAATGAAAACACAATCAATATAGGAAGTAACTGGAATAGAGGGATTAATACACCTATAGGTGATACCATACCCCATTTAACACTTACCTATTATAAAGGGATAAGTTGGTTACAACAGGGATTAAATGAGGCCTGGAAGATTTTTTCAAGAATGAGTGACAAATCGTACATATTTCAACAGCCCCTCAAATTTTGTTATAGAAGGAACCTTAATTTTAAAATGTTATTTGAGAGAAAAAAGGTTCTACAAGAGAAAGGTGGAACACAACCCAAAATAGGTACACACAAATGTGGTAGATGTGGTCAGTGTCCTTTTATTATGGGAGAAAAGGAATTATTTTTGAGGGGCAGTGGTATTAGGTTGAAAAGTTATGGTTATTTTACCTGTTACACTAAGGGTGTAGTCTACTTGGCACACTGCCTGGCATGTGGGGCATACTACGCTGGGAAAACAGAAAGACAGTTTAGGCAACGTATTTATGAACACATGAGGGATATAAACAAAAAGAATGAAAACAATGCACTGTTTAGACACACCCTAACATGTGAAAAAGCAAACATAAAATGTTGGGTATTAGAGGAGGTAAAGAAAGGTGACAGGGGGGGTGATTGGGAAACCCTCTTGGAGTATAGGGAACTCATATGGCAACTCAGGTTAGATGTATGTGGCCATATGGGGATGAATGACTACCTTTCTATAAAACCAGCATTAAAACTTCTGGCAAACAATCCTAAAAGGGAATAATGTATGACCCCGGGCACTCTAGCACACATATATACAAAATCCATCAATATCAAGAATATATATTTTTTTAAATTTATGAATATATATATATATATATATATATATATATATATATATATATATATATATATATATATATATATATACATAAATAACATTAATATACAAAAAAATATACATAAAATATACATATATATATATATATATATATATATATAAAAGTACAACAATATTAACTCGTAAATATTAGTGGTTTACCTTTAGTGTTTATATTTTATATTTATTATATTTATTATTATACATATAGAATCCAACCCTTCTTTCATACAGTTATTCTCATACATTTTTTAAACTTATTGCACATAGTTCAATTTTAATTGTAAATATTAAATATTTAGAAAGTTAACATGTTTATTTATTTATATATTTAATATTTAATATTTATTTTTAATAAGGGTTCAATTAATGGTGTATTACTTAAGCATCAATATGCATTTTAACATACCAGCAGAGTATATTTCATTTTATTTCATTTATTGGTAGTTGTTAGTATGTTTTGGCATACTGTGTACTTACAGTTTTAAGCAAAGAACAGGAAGGGATGTATTTTTAGTTTTGTCCTGTATTTACTCTCACACTTCACATACACACTTACAGTCATATAACTCATGCTAACATTCTTATTATACAGCAGTTGTTTTTAGTGGAAGTTTTTGTAAGCATTTTATACTGGTTAAGATGTTCATTTATATTATATTTTATTAACTCACTAATTTATATATTAGCTAAAACAATTTATCAATTAACTCATTACCCAGGTACTATATAAGGCAGTTCTTTATGGGCACAATTTGATTCTGAAGAAGTCTAAATGTTTATAGACAAAAGCGCGCTCACTCCTTGTGTATGCTGTATTGTTTTATGGAGTTTTCGATGTCCGTACAATAAAATTTCTTTTGTGGTGGTACGTGACTTTCTTGGATTATTTGGAGCAGTTTGGACTGTTTTTTGCCATTTTTGAAGAGTCTACAGGAGGGTACCCTTTATTGTATAGCAAGCGGACTTGGCTGTGTTTGTACAGAGTTGCTTTGTGGAGTGGAGGTGCCATTTGAGGTTACATATGTATATACTTAGCTACTCTACTTAATTATAATTAGTGTATTCCCTTGACAAGTATTTTTTTCTCTGTAATATCTACGTATGTTTGTTATTACTTATGGTATTGTAAAACTATTTTTGGATTTATTTTTAAACTGTATTTTTTCTCGGAGCTTTTCTCCTTGGGTCTCCACTGAAAATGGGCCACAAACCCAGCTGGACTAACCCGGTTAACAAATACCAATAAATATAAATATAAATAAGTTCTTGCCTTTAGCAAGTGTTTTGTCTGACTTTTCATGGGTTGGTGAGGGACAGCCAAAGGGCTGGATGTGGCCTGGGAGCCATACAATGCCCAGGTCCAATCCATGGATTTCTTGTTGATGTCATTAGCCATTGCTGCACAGCTTATACTGTATCACCAATAAGATGGCAGTGGCTTCTCATACTACAGGGAAATGGGTTATATCATAGAATGTCCACACTGTGTTGATTCTCTCCACTGTGCTGTGATGGAACCAGATAAGCTCCTCCACATGCTGTAGCATTGTACTGAGAAACTAATGCAGTATCCTTCAGGCAGATGCCTGAGATACACCCACTGTGTCTCCTGTTAGTAACTGGAAGGTTCCATTACATACGTTGGTGTCCACAGGAATGTTATTCCACACATCCCATGAGCCTGAGTATGTGGGCAACAAATCTATGCCAGTTCCTCCATGGTGCCTCTGTTCACATGGTAGTGGTTCATTAATTTTTTGCCATGGGGGGATGAAATGTTAGGCTTGCTTGCATCACTCTGTGGTGTGGGGGGAAACATAGTGTACCTCCATAGCCACTGGCAATAGGGGTGGCCTCATGCATACATATCTCTGCTATATTGGCTGATATCCCTAACATGATTTTGTGGTGTCTGTCTGTTTCTCAGGATTTTTCTGTGAACAGTTAATCTGGTAGTTGTGCCTCATTCCACAATTTTATTACATTTCTTAATAGCTGTGCCATATTATTTACCCTCATTTACATTCATCATGACTCTCATTATAATAACATTGCTCATTTCCATCTCATTATATGCTCATTTGCATAGAATGCAGGATGTGGTACTCTGCTCCCTTCTGTGATCATTCTAAGTGTCTTTCAATCAGTCCCAGCCGACATACCACCTCTTTATTGCACAATTGCATATACTGCATTATGCTATTCATATCTGAAACCCAAGGTTTGCCTAAAGGCCATTTACTAGAACTAAAACAGTTTTTACTGAGAAATACAGTTTTGTTTTCCTGAGTTACCTGGCAGAATAGATTTAATACAGTATCATATTCTGACTATGACTGGTAGAAGGTAACCCTAAAACTCTGTAGTGTACCAGAGTCCCAAAGAAAAGCAGTACATGAATACATGAAGAAAATGCTTAAGCTAGGAGTTATTAATGAAACCAGAAGTGATTGGATCAGTCTGATTGTGTTTTCCCTAAATGATTTTGTAATGATTTCTATAAAATAAATGAGATATCCAGATTTGACAGTTATCCATTTTCCAGAGTGGAGGAAGGTTCCTGACCACACTAGATCTGGCCAAGGGGTACTAGCAGATTCCCTTTACTCCTGAAGCCTAACAGAAGACAGCATTCTTTTTCATTATATTCTCTTACCAGCTGGACTTCAGAGGGCCACTAACACATTTTAAAACAAATGGATAAAATTCTGAAACCCTTATGCTCAGTACTCATCTGTATAATGTGCTGACAGTGATTTATTTAGAAGAATTGGAATCACATTTAGCCAATGTACAAGCTGGGTTAGATTCAAAGAGGGAACGTAGAAAAGATTAGTAAAGTAGATGTTTTTTATTAACTGGGAAAGTCTGACTTGAAACAAAGCCAATTTTCAGCAGAGGCCCAGGGAAAAATGCTCCAGACACATGTCTTTGTAATGTGGGAGGAAACCAGAGCACCCAGAGGGAACCCACATGAATGCAGGGAGGACATGCAAACTCCACACAGAAGACACCCCAGCTGAGAATTGAACTGGAGAACCTCTTGCTGTGAGGCGACAACGCTACTGCTGCATCACTGTGCTGTCCAATGTTAAAGTTACAGAATGCCTGCAAAGTGAAGAATCTGGTGTAGAAGGTCTAACAAAGGTTACATCACAGCATGATGGAATGAGTCCCCAAGGTAAGGAGTAGCAGGAAGATCAGGAGACATCTGAAGAAGAAATTTGGACATGAGAAAGAAAAGAGATTTAATATGGTGTAATATTTATGCAAAGGAGAAAGCAAAACTAATCAATACAGAAAGAGCAGCAGCAAAGATTTTGAAGAGAAATACAGGCAAAGGAATCCTGACATGGAAAACTTTACAATACAAAAAATAAGAAAGCAAAGAGGAAACATAGCAAAAAATATTAGTAATGGAAAAGTTAAAGAAATAGAAACAGGTTATGGAGTACCTGCGAAGTGAAGGATTCAATGTAGAAAATTTAACTCAGAAGGCACCACAGCAGGATAGAGCAATGGACATCCAAATTAAGGAGAAACCAGTGGAATGGGAAGCAATATGATGATATTTTGGAGCCTTCCACAGGAAACCAGTATAAACTTTCACTTGAAGCTGGACAGCAAGGGAAGGAACAGGAAACTGTGGAACCTCTGATGCAGTCAATGTTGAGGAGTGATACATCAGTGAGCTCCCATATGACACAGCAATGGATAACACAGGCTAAAATTGAACAGAATGTGCCACAGGAAGATGCTATGTAACTTTCTATAGAATGCCTGCAGGAAATGGAGAACAAAAAATTTGCCCTCAGTTTAGGAGAAAATGAGCTAAGAGAAGAGGTGCTTGATTTAATAGAAATAGATAGACATATTAAGATCAATGAGAGAAATAAACTGCAGAAGGTCAATAAAGCCCAAAAAGTCAGAAGTCTGATAAAACAAATGAACACAGTAATTAGGACTGTCCATAGAGATCCATGCGATATAACAGAAGTAAATAGGATATATTAATGTGCAGCTAAATTAATAACTGATAAAGTTTTACCACAAGAACACAGGGTAGTGAGGGAAAGGAAGGGGAGAAATCGAATACCATCATGGAAGTATTGAATAGAGAAAACTATAAAGGAATTAAGACAGGAGGTGCCACTGTTAGAAGAATATAGAAGAGGGAACAGATCAACAAAAATACTCAGAAAGATAGAACTGATAACAGCAATGCTCAGTATTATAATGGATCAGGATTTGTCATGCACTAACACAAATAATAAGCTACAGATATCAGCACAGGCAGAAAAACTTAGAAGTTACACAGATAAATATAAAGAAAAGTACAAAATAAGCAATTTATTGATGACTCAAAAAAGGTTTATGGAGAATGGGAAGCAAAGTAAAAGGAATTAAAAGACTGCCAAAAAAGAAGAAATAGATACATTTTGGGGAAGTATTTATAAAGATCCTGTGGAACATAACAAGGATGCTAAAGGGATACAAGAATGTAAAAGAAAGAATAAGAAGTTCAAAGGTACAGGATATGAAATGGGATGAAGTAACAGCCAGAGAGATTGAAATAAAGTTAACATAAGCCTCTAAATGGAAACTACTAGGCCCAGATGCAGTACCTAACTTCTGGTTAAAAGTATTAATATCTTTGCACGAAGATTTAGCCATGCGTAAGAACTATGCATATGTGCACCTGAACAGACACCAACCTGGCTAACAACAGGAAAAAAACAATGCTACTACTTAAGAGTAACTTGGCTTCTGATGACATATAAACTATACACTGGAACTGATGCAGACAGAGTTCATAGTCATTTAGAAGAAAACTCAATTATGGCAACAGAACAAAAGGGCAATAAAAGAAAGTCATATGGAACAAAAGCTCATTTGTTGTTAAATAAAGTCATAGTGCAGAACTTTAAAAAGGGGAAGAATCTAAGTATAGCATGGACTGACTACAAAAAAGCATTTGACAGTATCCCCCATTCATGGATAAAACAGCGCTTAAAAATGTATAAGATACACTCTACAATGAGAAACTACATCACAGTGACAATGAAACAGTAGCAAACCATTTTGCAGTTAAGCCATGATAAAGGGCAAATTATTATTCCAGGGATAAAAATCCAGTGGGGAATATTCCAGGGTGACTGTC